>NW_024629757.1:0-1454 GCF_008729295.1 Plectropomus leopardus
TGTAGACGTCCTTCTCCCCAGCTCGTTCTCAGCTGCACAGTAATACTCTCCATAGTCAGAGGACTGGATGGAGCTGAGGACGAGCTGTGGTTTTTTACTGAGCAGTGTTTGGTTCTTCCTGTACCAGCTGTATTTGGCTGCTGGGTTAGCATCACTGCTGCAGCTCAGAGTCACTGAGCTGCTCTCCTCTATCTCAGCAGAGGGACTCACTGACACAGAGGGATGCTTTGGAGCATCTGGGGGAGAAAATTAAAGAGGGGAATCATTAATAATAGTCTTGCATGATTTTTGGGGGACATTTGTACTCTGGAACATAAAACATATCCGTGTGACTTACACAGGACATTTATAACTAGAGGTGAGGAGTTAAACAGTCCGTATTGATTCTCGGACTTGCAGTTGTAGATCCCGCTGTCCTCAGAGCTGATGGAGTCGAAATGATAAATGCCGTCTGGTCCCTGAACCAGTGTTTGGTTCTCCTTGTACCAGGTGTAGTTAGCTGCTGGGTTAGCATCACTGCTGCAGCTCAGAGTCACTGAGCTGCCCTCCTCTATCTCAGCAGAGGGACTCACTGACACAGAGGGACACTTTGGAGCATCTGGAGGAGAAAATTAAAGAGGGGAATCATTAATAATAGTCTTGCATGATTTTTGGGGGACATTTGTACTCTGGAACATAAAACATATCCGTGTGACTTACGCAGGACATTTATAACTAGAGGTGAGGAGTTAAACAGTCCGTATTGATTCTCAGACTTGCAGTGGTAGATCCCGCTGTCCTCAGAGCTGATGGAGGTGACATGATAAATGCCTTCTGGTCCCTGAACCAGTGTTTGGTTCTCCTTGTACCAGGTGTAGTTAGCTGCTGGGTTAGCATCACTGCTGCAGCTCAGAGTCACTGAGCTGCCCTCCTCTATCTTAGCAGAGGGACTCACTGACACAGAGGGACGCTTTGGAGCATCTGGAGGAGACGTATTAACAGATATCTATTAAAAACTGTCTGTCGAAACATCTGAGTTTTTCTTTTGACGTATTTGAGGGTTTGAATCCCCTGAACAGGACACTAAATCTGAATGCCATTAGTGATTAAATGATCCACTGAGGCTGCTCCCTGAACCAATTTAAGCTATTTGTTACTTTTAAATAAGCAGTTTCTACTCACATTTCACATTAACAAATACATATGTAGACGTCCTTCTCCCCAGCTCGTTCTCAGCTGCACAGTAATACTCTCCAGAGTCAGAGGACTGGATGGAGCTGAGGACGAGCTGTGGTTTTTTACTGCGCAGTGTTTGGTTCTTCCTGTACCAGCTGTATTTGGCTGCTGGGTTAGCATCACTGCTGCAGGTCAGATTGACTGAGCTGCCCTCCTCTATCTCAGCAGAGGGACTCACTGACACAGAGGGACGCTTTGGAGCATCTGGAAAAGATTTGACATAGATTTTTATGAGTTTT
>NW_024629758.1:0-2881 GCF_008729295.1 Plectropomus leopardus
GTTACAACTGTAAACTAAATTCTAATTAAAATTGTTATTGTTATTTAAAAAAAAATACTGCCTCATGTTAAACTATTTATTTATATTTATTTACATATATCACATAATTTCCTGATTCATTGGACTGTTAGAAGGAGAACGATTCTTTTCTCGGCTTTTTTCCCCCCATAACTTATATGCACATATTTGATGTAAAAAACACTTTTCTAAACATTTAGTGGTGCCAAAATAATATTTCATCAAACTGACTATATCTATACATTATCAATCATCGTGAAACATGATCCCCACTATAGAGCTGGGAACAAAACAATTATTTTTAACATTGATTAATCTGCTATTTATCTCAATTAATGAATGACCTTTTTGTGTAATAAATATTCAAAACAATTAAAAAGTACCTAGATCTATAAATGATTAGTCATAATGAAACACGATCTCCTCTGTAGGGCTGCAACCAACAATTATTTTTAATATTGATGAAACTGCTATTTATCTCATTTAATCAATTAACTGTTGTTTTTGTTTTGTTTTGTTTTTTTTCAAATCTAAAAAAAAGAATGGCTATTTTAATTTACAGAAGACTGCAAATGTACTCAAGCACTGTGTTTGTTCCAGCAGCCATCCTTCAATGAACACTTCACATTCTGTTAACTGCACAGATATTATAGAGACTAAGCTTCCTTATCTATTTATTTATTTTTATTTTAATGGTTTAGTGATTGTTGGAGTGGTAATATTTTTTCATCATGCACATGTTGTCTGTCTTTGTCTTGGGGTTTTTTGTTTGTTTGTTTGTCTGGGGTTTTTTTTGTTTTTGTTTTTTTTTTTTTTTGCAGTTTGTGTGCATGTCTCATCTGTCTCCTGCAGAACAAATCTACCTACCAGTAAAAATACAGATACCTGAACCTGAGCTTATTGTTAATGTAAAAATGAAAGTGACCAACAATCCAAACAATCAAAATATTCACTTCTCTATCATGTATGACAAAGAAAAGCATAAAATCACCACAATAAAGAAGCTTCAACTTGTAAAAATTTGACATTTTTGCTTAAAAATCGACTGACATAGATAACAGGTTATCCAAATACCTGATATTTTTTGCCAATCTACTAATCATTTGCTGTTATTTCTATATAGCCGTTGTTTTTGTGAATGAGCTGACAAACATAAGACCAACACACCCCTAGTAACTGCCTGCTCCAGAGCAGAGCGGAGAGGAGGGAGAGCTCAGAGTATAGGATCACAGAGGAGGAGGAGGGGGAGAGAAATAGTTCAGAGAAAACAGTTCAAACAGGGAGGGCACACCGGATGATCAACACAAATGAATCTGTAACGTTAAAATAGTGCTTTTGCAAGACGACAAACAGATATTTGACATGAACTGCAGTTCAGCCACAGTGGTGAAGATGAATTACAACAAAAAATAAGTTTAGATGACCCTGATATGTACTGTAACTAATGTGCTTCCTGCCTTTATCCAATATGCATGAACATCCTTAAAAACAAAAACACTCTTTTGTAACGCAGGTGTCAGGCAGCTGTTGTATATAACCAGAGGGAAAACCTTGTCAAAGAAGAGGGAAGTAAGATGACCCTGCTTTGTATCTGGTCTAAAACTTACAAAATTAACATGTTATATATATATATAAAATACATCTTAGACATGTGGGTATGACAAAGAAAGATTGTAAACAGACGACCAAGAGCAATTTCTTCGCTTATTACCATCGACCACTACAAAGGCCAAAGTAACTCAAGTATCTTTCGAGTCACTATGCAGGCAGGGTGCCCGTGTTTATGGTGTGAGCTGTACAACAAAATTAAGACATGACAACTGCAAATCCTATGTAACTGCCTGGTGTCATTATACACCCTAATGCCTCAAACTGTCTGTTTGCTCAGAGGTCACCAACAGGATGGGGGATTTGCTGTCAATAGGACATATAGGTAAATAATCCATTGGGTGTCCCCTGGGTGAAGGAAAAGCCTCAGCACAGAACATTAATTAGTCTCATGGACCGTCTTAGGAATGTAATGGGGTTACTGCTCGGAACAAACGCACATATGGGCCATAAATACCTCCACAAACATACCGTGCACACATTCACATGTGGTCACACACGCACAGGTACTCACACACACACACACAAAAATCCCATCGCATCAGAAAATAATCTCAGCTATCAAAGAAAGAGCATCTTGAGTTATTTATCTAACACCTATTTGGAATCCTTTCATTGAGGAATTTATTAATGAAAAGATTAGATTTGAACAGATGGAAACATCTGTTTGGGGAAATGAATTTGGAGTGGAGGCAGAGAAAATCTCTCATATTCTCACTTTTTTTTTCCAGTAGACGTTAGGCCTTGAGTAAGAATAGTGCTGTTGTCAGTATTAGCAATGAGGCTTGTAAGCCCTCCAAGTAGTTTGTAGTAACAGCTGGGTCTGACATGGAGAGCATGTACAAGGGCAGCCAGGCTGAAGAAAGGGAGGGGGCGGCAGAAAAAGAATTAAAAAAAAAAAACATATATAGTGAAGATCTTCACCTTAAATGAACACAAAGTGCATCTCAGTGACGCGAGGTCAAACAGAAACCGACTGTATAACAGGGAACAGAAGAAATGTGCTTTAAAGCATTATCCTCTGTTAAACTGTATGCCATCGTGGCTATAATTTGTTTTTACTTGTGAATTTGGGTGGTACCATGTTCTCTTTGGAGCCAAGGGCAAAGCTGGTTCAGTATGTTATTCCTGATTTTTTTTGTTGCAATTTTGAATTCAGCTGTTACAAAATAATTAGCACAGCCTACAATGTTTCTGTCAATTTTGTTTGTTTCACAGTCAACATGATCACGGGAGGGGGGATGCAGGGGACACC
>NW_024629759.1:0-1985 GCF_008729295.1 Plectropomus leopardus
GAATGTTTTTTTTTCCTTATTTACATATGTATTTCTATATTAATTAATTCTACGTTTTCTACATTTATACACATGTAGTTCTAATAATCAGGAATATAGCTTCATTTTTTTCATTTTTTTTATTTATCTCTCTTTCTCTTTAAACTAATTTTAGCCAACCAAAACACTTTTCTTTTCCAAATATTTTTGACTGGAAAAACTTGACACAGTGCTGAGCTGCAAAATTAATGTTCAAGTTCTCAGTTTTCAGATGATGAATGCAACTTTTATGCTGAATATACTGTTGACCTGCCAACTCCCCATACGGATCGCCTGTCCCCCCTAAAAAAGACAAAACGTAGAAGAGGTTTATCTGCATACGCCGTAGATGCAGAGAGCTGTTTTTTGAGCTGCTCTCTGTTGGAGTAACTGTGGTCGCCTTCTCTGTCTTCGCTCCACAGAACAACGAGAAGCAGATGAGACAGCTGTCCGTCATCCCTCCCATGATGTACGACTCGGAGCAGCGGCGAGTGAAGTTCATCAACATGAACGGCCTGATGGACGACCCCATGAAGGTGTACAAAGCCCGGCAGTTCATGAATGTTTGGACCGAACACGAGAAGGAGATCTTTAAGGAGAAGTGAGTTTGAATTTGTTCACAGTTTGTCCCTCTGAGTCTGTAGTAGAGCCCGATACCGATTTTAGGATGGAAAAATTCACAGATTACCGATATGGCGACCGATAAAGTGAATTTTTGAGCTGCAATGAAAATTTCTGTGTGGATTGTGTTCTGATTTTGCACCAAAATTATTACGCAAAAGTACTCAGAAGGCTGCTTTCTAAATAAACAACTTTTATTCAACAATTTACTTATTTAACATTTAACAAACAAACATAAAGAATGAATGAAAATAAAATAAACATCAGTTCTCTATGTGTTCAGCATCAGTCTTCACTGACAAGTCAAATAAAGGATATAAAAACAAACATCAGTACTGTTTGGTCTTTGCTGACCATTTAAATAAAGAATAAATATAATAAAATAAATATCTAAATAAACATCAGTACTGTTCAGTATCAGTCAGTTTCTGACCATTTCTCAACCTAAAACCATCGTTTTCTATGTTTTTTGGTCTGTAAAAAAGTTTTCTTATCAGCGCATATTGGGAAAAAAATATATACGCCGATGCTGATATTCTCCGATATATCAGGCTCATATCGGCCGATAATATCGGTTGACCGATATATCGGTCTGGCTCTAGTCTGTAGTATAATTTTTAGACCGTAATGCCGCCGCTGACGTGCACTGATGATTGGCTTCTCTTTCCAGGTTTGTCCAACACCCGAAGAACTTCGGCCTGATCGCCTCTTACCTGGAGAGGAAGGTAAACTGCTGCCTGTATTTTCACATTTTTACGCCTGTTTTTTTGGCTGTGAAGGCTGCAGCTGGAGGTATTATTTTTTCGGGTTGTTAGACCGTCACCATACGGAATTTTCCTCAGATTTAGCGCTAACATCCACCTGGACTCAAAGATGAACTAATGAGATTTTGGTGGTCAAAGGTCAAGGTCACCGTGACCTTTGAATGATATCTCAGAAACACCTTCAGGGATTTTTTTTTCAAATTTGGCACAAACATTTAAGTGGACTTGAGGATGAGCTGGTTAGAATTTGCTGATCGAAGGTCAAAGGTCAAGAACACTGTAACTTTGTAATTTGTAATTTATTTATTTAACCCTTCGGGCTCACTCTAATATTACACAATCTTGTATTGCACAAAATGCGCTTTTCAAAATCTTTCAAAAGCTTTAAAAAATATTACACATAATATTATTTTCTACTTTCATCAAGTTATTTTTATCCAACATCAATCCTAATCATAAATATCAAATATTCATTAATTTTTAGAATTTTAACTTTTAATATCAGGGTTTTTATATGTTTGGGGTTTTTTTTAGTTTTTTTTTATTATGTTTTTTTTATTATGTTTTTGGTATTGTATGTAT
>NW_024629760.1:0-1960 GCF_008729295.1 Plectropomus leopardus
TTTGATAATAAATAAATGCCTTTTTGATTATAAACAGACAGTTATATAAATAAATAGGGGTTATATTTGGTTTCAATTAACAATGTACCAATTAATAAAATCCCCAAATAAAGTCTGTAGACATCAGGTTATCATGTGGCAAGCAAAAAACCCTGATGCAGATAACCTAGTGGAAACGTGTCTTGTAATGTCCCTCTGCCCAGGTTTCGCAATATAAATTTAAAATGAGCTTTATCCAGATCAGGAAAACACAGAAAAGAATTCTTAAAAAAAAACAGCCCAAAGATCAGTATTTCTGTCTCACAGTATCTGTTAACATGAGGTCTGCATTCAGTTGAGGGAGAATCAGAATGCCTTCAGTGAGTTTCACCTCTCTTAAGCTCTAAGAGAGGCTGTCATCACACCCTGAATGGCCCAGATGGTGAAATGCACCAAGCTGCTCTCAATTCTAATTTAGGAGTCAGTCCTCACTCCCTGCTCAACAGGTGATCTGAATTACCCTCCAATCAACTCAGAGGAAAAGTGACATTCAGCTAATAAATGAAAAAAAGAAAAGAAAAAATGAATGCAAATGAACTGGGAAAAGGAAATCGACAGCACTGAAGTTAAGAATGAGGAGCAGCAGAGTAGATCATACTGAACCTAATCTTATTTGGCTGCAGGAAATTAAAGAAGTGACTTTTGACAGACAGTGCATTCCACAGTTCTGATTTCAGTGCAAATTGTGACACTGCAGGGCTTCTTAAAGACTGGCAATAGTGTCAGATACATACCTGCAGTGGACTCAAGGCCTCGTGTTTCAAGCTGAACTTAGATAGTGTTATTCTCTTATCCAAAGGTTCCTCGCTGTGTCAGAGCACTAAATGCTGATGCTGCATTCACTCAGATGGTCTGATTTCCCAAAGTTTGGAAGTTGTACTGAGCTTTGAGTTGTAGTGTGGAAAAAATATTGACTTTACAAAGAAGATGTGCTGTATTTTATTGCTCTGAGCATTTAAAAAAACACATTGAGCACAGTGTATACTATTGCTTTATACTATTGTTTTTGTCCCAGACTTATTGTTGCACAAGTATGGTCCCTAAAACCACTAAAACATTATTTTACCTTGCAAATGCTGCACTGAAAAAAAGGTTTACCAACTTAAAATCATTACTCCAATTAGTAACAGATAAAGCTTTCTCAGCTCAATTTCCCAAGCAGTTGTGTTAATCAAACTTGATAACTTGATTTGAAAAAACTAAATCCATGCATTACCAATCGAAATAACAATTTTAAGCTGGTTAACAGCTTTCTTTTTTAAGTGTAAAAAATACATTTTCTAATGTGGACAGCAACTATTAGCTGCAACCTAATACCTTATTACAAATTACAAGTAAGCAAAAATTGAAATACAATACATGAATTAATGATTTGTTTGTTGCATTTCTTTCTGAAAAACTAAACATTTACTTTTGTCCATTATGTTTCTGCAAAGTATGTTGTCAACTCATCACGTCTTGTACCAACATTTTTCCCAGTTGTTCCCAAATGTGGGGGCATTTACATAAATGTTCTCAGTCTGGAACACATTTTTTTCATTTATTTATTCAAGGTGAGTCTCAATATCAGCTGATTAAAAGTCTTATAATAGCACTTGTAGTTAAAAAAAAATATTCCTCAGGTTTTTCTGATTTTTTTTTCTGTCTCTTTTTTTCGTTTAACCACACTTCAGCCATTTTGCAGACGCAACATGCTCCTTTGAAGGAGTTTTCAAATAAAGTTAAGGGATAAAAGTGCAATCAAAGAAGGATTGCATTTTCTTTAAAACTTATTTTGCTGATATGAAAAATGTCCCATCTTCAACTTGTTCCAAATTAAGCCAGTGTCACATATAAAGATAACAATAATTTGACAGTGCTCCACAGTGCCTTTGGCCTTTGATTGCCTGAAGAAGTGATTTTTAAATTACTAATAACTTTT
>NW_024629761.1:0-1492 GCF_008729295.1 Plectropomus leopardus
TGCTCACCTTTAGTGACAAGACGAGATTTTGGAGCCATTAGTCGAGCTTTGTGGGAGGATCTCAGGCGGCGATGAGGCTCATATGGAGTTAACAAGTCTCAGATAAAGGCAGGAGCCTGACCATTCAGGGTTTTAAAAACAAGCAGTACACATAAATGTCATCCTCCTCAGCCGAGCTGTAACCATAGCTGGCTCAGGAAATGTGCACGCTTCCTTCTGCATGGTGATTCGGTTCAGTGCGGTGCTGCAGGTGTAGTTTGGTAGAAAGAAAGTAGTTCCTAAATGAACCTGCTCACAGCTACGTCTGTGGATTTTCTTGCTTAACTGGCTCCTGATGTCTTTAAAGAGACACTGCTGTTGAGTTAGATGAGAGCAATATCTATTTTTTTCTGTCTTCATACTGCCCTGAAATTGTAGTTTTAAGGTGTGTGACGGTATTTACCAGAGTGCATCTTTATGAAATGAAATTGGCTTTTGCAGAGTTTTTAGTAAAGCAATTAGATCGAAAAAAATAAATTTCAACCGTGCAGTTACAATGCCTGTTAAAGGTTTTACAGAATTAAGACTAGCTTCCTTACCTTGTTTACTCAGTATAAAACACACTCAAACTCTACTGAAACAAAAAAAATCATCAAAACCGTCTTAGTTATACTTCATAGTTGTTTAGTAAATTAGTCTGCTGTTCAAACAATTACCAAATCTTAATGCTCCTCGTCAGGTGTGAAAATATACTGTTTTCACCTGCAGTTTCTATTATCTCCCTTCTGTTACATCTGTATCTTAAACCCTCACACCAGAGCTGTCCAGATTTATAAATAGCACAACAGGTAAGAGGGGAAATGTGTATTTTTGATTTTGGGTTGAACTATCCCGTTTAAGATCCATCAAAAGTAACTGATTTTTAATGCAGCGCTTTCTTTCTCGCACCGAGGCATAGTTCCCACATGACTTCATCATCTTTTCATGTTCACACATGAATATGAAGTTCATAAAAGGTTAATTTTGGGTAATTTAAATGAAACTGAAAGCAGCTAACCTTCTGCATGGCCTTTGTTTCATTTATGTAAAATCTAAGGAGATTTCAGACAGTGTTAAATATCTGTGAGTTGGAGGGAATAACCGGCGTTTAAGAGTCCTATAAGGTGTCATTTTGAGTCAGTGGGTCTGTAAACGCATCATTTCAAACATGGCTTTCAGTCAGCTGCGGTATCACCCATGGAGATGCTCTTCCTAACATGGCTTTTGTGCTCAGCCCTGCACGTTAATTTATGCAAAGAATGTGTCTTTCTCTGCATATATCTGACATGATACGCCTTGTTTTTCCCCGCAGCCACCAGCCAAATACCTCCTACCAGAGATGATAATATCTGACTATGGCAAAAAGTGTGTGGTGATTGACTTGGATGAAACGCTCGTCCACAGCTCATTCAAGGTAAAAAAAAATTGCTCATATTAAGGTGTGCTGTTTGTGTTGTGCACAGTCCTGCAGTTG
>NW_024629762.1:0-2559 GCF_008729295.1 Plectropomus leopardus
GTAAATTTGCAACATAACAGCATTGGTACATCAGCATGTATATCTAATATATTAGTGCCCCACAAATGATGCTACATCCTTTTATAAAGTTAGGTAGATCAGGTTCAGGAGAAGAAACATGCTGATGATGCACCGTAAAATATATCCTAAAGTTTACTTGGTTTCACACAGTTCTAAACACTTTTCTTTTGGGCGAAAGTCATATATTGTTTGACCTCTTCCAGCATCTCCAACCTGCCTCTTTATGTAGACTTTTGGTCTTAATAATACCTCCTTCTTTATTTTCACCAGCACATTGGTTGCATAGTTGCAGCCTAACTGATTATGTGGGTTACCAACAAATTGTTGGCTCTTGATTACATTAGTTATATACAAATTATGATGCATGAGTTTTTATGGATATATGGATATGGAACAGTTCTATTTCTTACTTTTGAGGTATGTGTGTTTCTTACAACATGATGTGAAGACGCAAGCGTAAAAAGTCTCCAGTTTGGAATTTATATATCTCTGAACTCCAAGCTCTTTAAGCACAGTAGCATTTGTTGCTGCAAACTGTGCATCTTGATAAATGAAAAGTTGACTGGATGCTCACAAGCTGCAGAATATGTACAAAAAGTATGTTTAATCAGATATTTTCCAATAAACGTTCAGGGGAAAAACACTGTTTTTACTCAGATGGAGTGAAGACATCTGTAGCACACATTCATTTAGCAGCATGTCTCTTGGTAGCTTAGGACTGCAGTAATTTGAAATTTAATGATGTCTGCAAAATTTCTGCTGGAATTATGGAGGTACAACCATATAAATACTTCTCTCCTGCAGTGTGCATCACTCTGGTCCGCTGTGTTCAGCGTGTGGGTTTGCCTTTGTTTGTGTATTTCTGGCTCTTCAGAAGCTCTTTGCAGTAATCATCTCCTCTCCATTGTTGCATAGCTTTGCGTGTGTGTGTGTGTGTTTGTGTGTGAGTTTGTGTGTGCACCTGTCTGAGTGTTGTTTTCTCTTTCACTCTCCCTTCACTAGCCCTCTTAAGAAAGTGTTTAATTCCCTGTTAATTAGTGCTCTCTGTCACGGTCCCTCGTTGAAGGATGTGTTTACCTCTCGTCTCCACGGTAATGAGATGTTCCGCTGCCTCAGACTCATTTAGAGGTTAACACCCATCACAGCTCAGAGACCAAACCCTCCCACTGCTGCTGCTGAGTGGAGTGGAAACAAAAAAATAAATAAATAAATAAAAAATGGAGAAAGTAGTGCTACAGAAATATGTTATGGTGTGGTATTTACTTATTTATTTATTTATTTATTGAAGAAATAGAATGACATCAGTCTTTATCCAGGTTTTCCTCAGGCAAATGCCCGCAGGAAATAAATCAATAGGTCCCAAAAGACACCATTAAAAAAAACAACAACTTAAGCCTATTAGTGATTACTTAGCACTTTTATTTGAAATTAATGAAGTCTTACATAAGGATTCAGATAAAGACTATAGGAACCTTTGTTTTTCTACATCATCGTTTTCCCTCTACCCTCACACGTGCCTGTGGGTGGGAAGCAAAGAACAACTCAGCTGTCTGAAAATAGCTTGGAACCTGGGATAGGTCTGGGCCTTCTGTCGTCAGGATGGATGGGAGAACATTTCACAGCTGCAGGGAAGGGATTTAACCTCTGCAGGCCGTCTGCTCTAACACTCCCTCTCACTGCCACTGTCCTTTGATAAGAAATGAGCCGGGCTGTAATTAAGGCTTTGGAGACACGAGGACAAAGTGAACTTCAATCGGTTCTGGTCTCTGGTTGAGTGGCTGGTGTTACAATGTCGGGGAGAATAATCCCGGACAGCTTCTGCGCCAAGTAACACAAATCAATGCTCAGCGTTGAACCCTTGCATAATAAATTAGAGAGCGTGCTCATTACAGTAAAGGAGAGAGAAAGTGATATATTATGGAATGTGGTTCAGACCTCCAGTGCTGTGCTTAATTTCTGCTTCACAAATTAATTTACCAAGCTGAGGAATAATTTTCTGTAAAAATGTGGAAAAGGGAGGGCATTTTGCATGTAAATGTGTTAAGCTGTGGTTTACTTTACGTGGGTAAAGCCCTGAAAGTTTTTATTATTTTATTTTTTATTTTTTTTACCAATACCAAAGGAGTGTTAGACTTCATGTTGAGATCACAGCTCACAAAAATAATTAAACAGGATCTTAGTCATTAAAAGACAATTTCAGTAGCTTAAAAATGAGAAATACAGTGTCAACAAAAAGGGTCCCCCATCTGCATTCAGTGTGTTTGTGAAACAGGCTTTTTAAAAAACACACGCAGTAAAGCATGACTACTTCAAAGTGGAATGAGGAGAGAATGCAGGAATTTAAAAGCCCTGCACAACTATGGTTCAACCACACAGGTGATTTCACTTATCCCGGCTGATTACACCTTATCTGAGGTCTGTCTGGGCGTGTACAAACTCTGTTTGACTGACAGCTCCTTGGCTCTTTTGTTAGCTTTTTGGAACCTGTTGGTGTAGGACAAATTACAGCTTTATCATTCAAAATTAGTTCAAGGAATA
>NW_024629763.1:0-3206 GCF_008729295.1 Plectropomus leopardus
TTTATTATTTTATTTAACTTCCTGCCTTTGTTTTGTTTGTCAAAGCAGTTTGTAAACAACTCATTTTAAAGGTGCGATATAAGTAGTTATTATTGTTGTTATTATTATCATCATTATATTGATTTTGTTTCCGGCACATAATTTTAGCACACTTTGTGCCCGACACCACTCAATGCATTGTTTCGAGACTGTGTCCGTTGAGTTGAAATGTTTGGCCTTTTAATTGAGATTTTTTTTTGTTTCTGTTGCCAGATTCACATGAAGACCATGCCGGCAGCCATGTTCAGACTCCTAACAGGACAGGAGACACCTATGTACATATAAACGGTGGCCAGGGACCGTTGCACAGGACAGGCCATCAGCTGTGATTGGTTATCTAACGGAGCAAACCAAGCTGACCAGTGACCAGGGGGAGGATCGCCTCTCCCTGTCAGTTCATTTCTCCTTTTTTTCTTCTTCTTTTCTTTGAGCTGGTGACTTCAACTCTTCATCATCTCTCCTCTGTCTGTGCTTAACATGCAATGGCCATTTTACTGACATGAGATGCTTTTTCCATCTGACCAGCTGAAGAGACAGTGTGTGTGTCCATGAGTGTGTGGGTGTGTGTTATTTATTTGTCCTGTCTGTGCTTCTGTGTCACTTCAGTGAGATCGTGTGGATGGACTTATCGAGTGAATGCGTCACAATTTATTTTTTTATATTCATGTAATGCAATATGATACTTCTACTATACTTCTTGTATAGTTTCATTTTCTTCTCTGTTTATTTATTTCTCATGTAAATACATATTTTGCTAATATCGCGAGTGAAGGCGGTCTGGTAGGAGGAGGAGCCACGGCTGCATTGTAAATATTAATTGAATTTCGCTGTTGATGATGGCAAAGACACAATTAAATGCCGGATGTCAAAGTAGTTTCCAGTGAAAAAGGGGAATGAGTTAAGTGTTTGAAATGTTGGGTTTAAATATGCTCCGTTGATATAATGAACATGTGAATCAAACCAATGCTTGCAGCAGGGGTTAACGGGAGAAACGCCATATCCTTTTGATTTACTTCATTTTACGGCAATACAACCTCTGGAGTTTTTTCTAAATCTCATGTACAAACACTCACACACATTCAAATAACAAGCAACCGAGTGAAACTATTAACATGCATCAATTATGCTTTTGATATCAAAGTCACGTGTATGAAAACTGAAGTTTCTTTTGTGTGCTACTCTACTGTACGTTCATCTTTAGTGTTCCTGACTGAAACTCTACTACGAGTGGATTGTGAATGTAACTGTGTCGTGTGAGCTGTCCCATTGCCATAAGCAGTATTAGAATGTCTGTACATAAAGAGAAACTTGTCTAGTATTGTGCTCATGTTAAAAACAAAAAAAAACAAAACACACAGGTTTAGTCACTGCAAACATCCTCCCACCTGTATGTTGGCTTTCAGTCTCGAGAGGGAAACGGAGAACTGTGAATCACACACTGTGACAGAAACGAGCCTTACCGCCAGGTAAAGCTTTTACAATGCATTGTAGTAAATTTTAACCATATGAACATTATCTGTGTGCATGCCTCGTAAAGTAGTTCCATGTCATTGTGGCAAGATAATAAAATCTGAGCTGAACCTGGCTGGTTTTGTTGAACTGGATCGAAAAAGGTTGGATTTGCTGCATGAATGTGATGCAGAGGGTTTCTCCTGTAAACAAATGGACCTTCATGATCGGTCTGTTTTGTATGAAAGCCCATTGCTGTCAGGAACAGAAAAAAAGGAAAAATAAATGAAAAGTTGGACATAAAAAAATGAAACCACTTATGGTAAATTAAAATCTTGACTTTTGGGGCCT
Source organism: Plectropomus leopardus (assembly GCF_008729295.1). Classification (NCBI taxonomy): domain Eukaryota; kingdom Metazoa; phylum Chordata; class Actinopteri; order Perciformes; family Serranidae; genus Plectropomus; species Plectropomus leopardus. Next base: position 1,840 of record NW_024629763.1, read on the forward strand.
CATGTGGCAACATTCTCTGAAATTTCTTAAAGTTTTCTGAGAAAAAATAAGTGAAGTCAACACTCTTAACCCTTTCACACCTGGACATCAGTTTTCTTGTGCTTTAAACTTCTGAAACCTAAGAAAATTGGTTTGATTTCTTTAAAAAAAACAGAGAAAAACATAATGAGCAACTTGACAAGAAATGTACCACAAACTAAAAAAAAAAAAAAGTAAAATGTGACAAGGAAATTATGTGAATAAAAGCCTGTAGACATTATCAAAAAACAAGGGAAAAATGTCCAGAAAACTATATTTATAATTCTTTAAATCATATATTTAAAATTATGTTACAGAACAAAGAAAAAATATTTATTTTTTTAATTTTTTGGCACCTTCTTGAGATTATTTTCTTGTTTTGTTTTGTTTTTTTGCCTGTTTGTGTTTGTTTTATACTTTTTTTTGTTGCTTATTTTTATGTTCATGTAACTTTTTTGGCCATTCATTGTTAAGTTGCTGGTTGCCCTCCCTTGTTTTTGAAAATTTTGCTCTAATTTCAAAGGGTTAACCATCCCAGTCTGCTCTTACCCAGGTGTGCTGAATGATAAGCACAGGTAACACCCCCTAACCACTATTTAAGGCCAGGTGTGGTGTTGTGTGCAAAGACTCACATGCCCAAGAAGTGGAGAGATGCCACCAAAACAAGCTGGAATAAGAAATCAACGTACTAGTAAATAATCCGTAAGTAAACATGATATTTTCTAAAGTGTCAGTACTGCTGTGACGGGAAAATCACAAACGTAACAATGGCAAAACATTTGTGATGCTGTAAATGCCGTTTCACCAGGGGACCTATAATGACTTAATGAAATTAGAAGCAAAAAATGCATTGCCCAAGGCCTTACAGTCTTAATTTGCATCAGTAGACAAATAGTATTTCTTAAACCCACAAACTGAATCATCCAATCACCATAATTACTCTAAAACATATAATAATCTGAATTTGATTTTTTGACGCTCATTCATTTTTGTATGTTCCTCAGATGTAAGGAACATAACGTGTTTCCTTGTGCTGGATAATCGATTTTTGGACGAAGAAAACAATGTTTTGTTTTGTTTTTCTCTTAGTAAAAGTGCTCTCAACCACTCGTAAAATATTCTCTTACCTAAAAGAAAAGCAAAACTAAGAAAACTGGTGAATTCCAGATATCAACAAAATGAAGATAAAAATGGTTACACACAAAAATGAGGGTTTTTTTGTATATTACTTCCTGCATAAAGTCTATTGTTTTTTAATTAAGTTAGTTAAATTACTGACTCATCACATACTTTTTGACTTACTGTACTAAATCAAAGGTGTTAGTGTCTCATTTTCACATGACATACCT
>NW_024629764.1:0-3900 GCF_008729295.1 Plectropomus leopardus
AAGAGTTCATGTGCATAAACTGATAAGAGCTCTTTCTTTAAATATTAATCATAAACCACCAGTTTAATAAATATTCATTTGAGAGCACACAAAAAAATTGAAATAAAAATAAAGAAATACTTACTTAAAATAGGAATAATTTCAATAATAAATTTAAGTAGTATTTTACAGACACCCTGATGATGTATAAAGAGTATTTGGTGAAGTTTAGTTTGTGTAAAGTGAGTATAGTTAAATAAAATTGGAGTTTAAAAAAAGAGAATCTGCTGAAAGCTTTGGCTGATGGGAAAATTGACGGCTGCTGTGGGAGCTTTTTGTCTCATTCAGTGTTATTAAATTTGAGCTTTTTGTCATTTCAACTGCTTTCAACATGACAGGAAGAAGAGAGAAACGTCAAACTGACGACCAAAAACAACATTATTCCTGTCAGGTCTCAGAGCCGGGTGACTGGAGTTTTTGGGGATTTCTTTCTTTACGTGTTGACGTGTTTATTAGGTCCAGCGAGCTTAAAGTAATGCAGCTCTAAATCCGCCTTCATGAAGGTTATAACGTTTAATTTTTTGTTTTATGGGTGTTTCTGTTATGAATGGGGTGGACAAAATAACAGAAACACCTGTGAGTCTGAAATCTCTGCTCTGAGTTAATACGTGCATGTGTTATCTCTGTGTTCAGGCGACGTTTCGGTTAAACTGGGAGTTTGTTTTTGGTGTTTTTGAGTCACAAACATCAGAGAATCCTCATAAACCAGACTGATGAGAATCTGAAGCTAAAACCTCAAAATGCTGTCACATTTTTTTGTTTAAAGATTATTGGTAATATTACATATTACATATGATTATTATTATTATTATTATTCGATTAGAAATGTTTTATTTTTGAGAATCATTTGGAAAAAACCTAAATTTGGGGTTAATAAATGGATTATAATGTCTTACGGAGTTTAATGGGTTATTTTCATGGTTTAAGCAGTTTGTAACATGCAAAACTGGGTTAATTAATTTTCCTCTTTAAATTGAGGATCATGTTCAGAGCTTCATCTCAATCCTGGTTAATGAATGTAAACACAAATGGATTATTACATATTAAGGAGTTGTTAAAGGTTTTTGTTAATGTATTCAGGGATTAAAATTTACAAAAAAAACAAGTGAGGCCTCTTTGAGGCCTGAAAAATAATTAGAAAACAATAAATGAGCTGATCAGTTGTTATTATAATTGTTGCAGATTGATTTTCTGTTGATCCACTCACAGACAAATCATTTTGGCTCTAGGAGAAACACTTTAATGAATTTTTTCATAAATCGCTCACCTTTTTTCCCTCGGTGTTGTCGGCGCTGACGTAGGCGAGTTTCCTGCGGACGTAGAACAGCATGTCGTCCTGTCGAGGAGCAAACTTCTCCATGAAATACGTGGAGAACATCCAGGTCCAAAACACGATGCGGTCATCCTTAAAACATCCTGCAGAAACACACAAACACACAATAAAATACCACTGCAGCGTTTAAAATAACCAACATCAGAGGCTCCGACTGCGGAAACCATCAGGCAACAACCTGACAGCAATCAAAATATCTACACCTCCTCCTTTAATTATTATTATTATTATTAAGCTCTAAATATGACTATAAATTTAATAATATATCTACTTCACAACTCAATAAAATGGATCCCTCTTCAAAACATTTGTTTATATCATCATCAGGTTTTTTTTTTTAAATTGTTCATTCTTTCCTTTTTCGAAAAAATAAGTTTAAGAAGTGCTTTGACAAACTCAAGCAAGACAAAATTTAGGTAAAATAAACAAGATAAGATGCAAAAAACAAAAGAAATAGATGAGGAATAAAATAAAAACAGCAAAAAACAAAAAAGAGCAAATAAATAAATAAATAAAAATAATAACCAAAGGCCCCAAACTGTGCAGATAATCTACAATGCAATAATTTAATCTTTAATTAATCCCAGATTTAAAAACTGTAATACCTAAAGTATTATTTATTTTCCCCTGAAATCATTCAAGATAATGATGTAAACCAAAATCAAAACAATCCCAAAAGATCCGTAAATCCCAACAATGGCACTTATTTCTGAAATAAAAAATGTCAAATTATCTATTCATATGAAAAAAACAAGTAGGGAAGAAGAGGGAGGACAAAAAGCCCGAATTAGTTCAGAAAACATAAAAATGTAAACATAATATGATACAAAAATTACACACAAAGACAAAGATTATTCATCTAAAACACTAGAATTAAATCCACACATAAACATGCTGTTCAGAAACAGTCGGTTTGTGTGTTTGATGTCTGAAAAAACCTCACAGGAAGTGGATTTTCCCCTGAGAGCTCTAAAAACGACGTGTGAAGTTGCTGCGGTAACACCCGGCGGTGTGTTTTGTGGTCAGGTTTATTAAAATGTGTCACTCCATTATTCTCGCCTGGTTTTTGTTCACATCTGAGGTAATTTCTCTCTGTTTTTATGGCCAATAAAACGGCTGATAAATTATTCACACTCTGCCGCTGGATTATTACACTCACTCTTTGTCTTTTATTTTGAAAAATGACCAGAACGCCATGAAAGAGCCGATCGGCGTCACTCCGATGGTGTCGACCGCCTGCCCTCTCCATCACCTCGGGGGTTCTCTGCTACCGTACTACAGACTGAGGCACCTGCCTGGTACCTGGCAACTGTTGCTAGGCAACCAGGCAGAAGATGACATGGCATGAAGTTGAACTTCCTGTTAGAGCAGCTGCTTCCCTCAGGCCTGAAGACCAGAGACAACGACCCTCCCAACAGACCCATACATGCATTTATTTCATCTTAATTCACCGGAGAGTTTCACTCAGCTCATTTTCTCCTCGCCTCGCTCTGTTTATCAAACCATCAACGACACCAAAATCAGCTGCTAACATTAAAAAAACTTCACCATCTCTTTGCCTCGCTTCACGCCGCTGTGGAAGGAAAACGTCCTAAAGATCCTAGAAAAGCCTAAACATGTCCTCAAATGTCCTAAAATCCTGGAAATGTCCTATAATCCTGCAAATGTCATAAAACCCTAGAAACATCCTAAAATCCTAGAAACCTCCTAAAATCCTATAAACATCCTAAAATCCTGCAAATGTCCTAAAATCCTGGAAATGTCCTATAATCCTATAAAAGTCCTAGAATCCTCGAAGGGTCATAAAATCCTACAAATGTCCTGAAACCCAAAAAATTTGCAACAATCTTAGAAATCTCCTTCTCGTCACGGACTAGATTTTGGCTTGAAAAACGAGTCAAGAGGAGCTGCAGAAGTCCAGTTTTCTCTGAGTCTACTTGATTATAATATCGTCAAATGTTATTTTTGGATTTTGTCCAGTGACCAAAATTAAACTGCCCTTCCTGAGCGTTAAATGTACGCGGCGTCCATCAGAGACTAAACTTCGTCCAGACCGTGATTCCTTCACCAGGATTGGCTGCACCGTGTCGGGGTTAATTAACTTTGTCAGACTGAACTTTTTACTGTCAGTCGTGCCAACAGCAGCTCAGAGTGACGAGACGAGCACAAAGAATCAGACTTTTATAACTTACTTCATTTCTACTTTGCATGAAAGGAAATAAGATGCATATATTGAAAGTTCAGTTCTTCTTTTTCCAGATAAAAGGAGCTCTGTAATAGAAACACAGTGTATTGGCATTTGATTTAATTTGGCAGGCAGAAATTTAATTAAGGTTTGGAGTGGGAGTGTGAGAATTAATCTCGTTTGCTTTGATCTGCTTGAGCTTTGGTTTTATTGAGAAAACACCTGAGATTACATACGGACAAAACACGCTGCAGTGAACTCTTTAAAACCTGAACAAAGATAAGCTTCATTTCTTTCAAAAACATGGGAACAGTGCGATAAGTAACTTAACAAGAAAGGCCCA
>NW_024629765.1:0-2169 GCF_008729295.1 Plectropomus leopardus
CCACATAATGTTTTCTTTAAAAATTCCCAAAATTACACCATTTTCTCTGCTAGAAACTGTAAAAACTGAAATTATCTTTGGATTTTCAAACTTCTTCAGTCCTTTAACACATCATGTGTCATGATACTGGATCTCCCGTTTTACCTCTGCATGGGCGTTCCAGACTTGTAGTCGATGTCCAGCACGATGGCTTCAGGGTTACTCGGTAAGTAACAGCCTAAAAAACGCCAAAAAGAGACACATAAATCACTTCAAACTTCAGTAACGTTTTTTTTTCACGCGCTGTGGAAAAACACGTTACCTGGCTGGACTTTGATATCTGACAGAGCTTTGAGACAGGCCCTTTTCCTCTCCTCTCCCTTTGGGACCGGCCTGGAACATTAAAAATTCAGATTTAAAGAAAATACTCGAATGTTTGACGATGATTTGCACAGTTTTCAGTGATGGATTTACTTGAGAATGGCGGACACGTTGGTGATCTTGTTGAAGAATTCAAACTCTCGCTGGTAGAAGTCTTTGGCCGGACCCAACAGAGAGCCCGTGATCTCCTCGACCATCTGCTCCAACAGGTCCCCGATGTCCGCTGCACCGATTAATGAGGCGGAGATAATGTGATTACATCCACTTCATTTGATTTAATCAGACTTAATAAGGGTTTTCCCACGAGGTGGATGGTATAATTACACATTACTAAAAAAAAATATCCCATTAACCTATTAACCTTTTAACAGTCACACTAAGAAATACCTTTATAGATTATAGATCGCAGAATATGTTAACAAAAAGCATCCATCTATTAAGATTTTTCCCTTGTATAATGCATTGTAAAAAGTCAATGTAATATAATAGAAATCTGAAAAAAGTGATGTCATACAATAAATATAAAGATACATAAGAAAAAATAAATAAAATGCAAATAAAAATGTATTTAGTAAAATAAAGTCGATAGAATTTATGGTAAAAAAAGTCAATATACAAAGTATATAAAGTATATAAATGTAAACAAACAAGGCAAACAAAGCAAAGGTAAAATAGAGGGGGAAAAAAAGATTTCTGGCATTGCCCAAATTAATCCACTGTTCATTAAAGCGGTCCATTTTCACCTGTAACTTTGCTGTCATTTTTTAAATAATAATCAACACACTTTTCGCCCCGTCTCTCCAGAGGTTTATACTGGGGGGCTGCGGCTTTAGACAGGAAGCCGGTATCATCTTTTTTGCTGTTAAAAGCAAAATCCTCAGTAAATCCTCCTTTTGTTTTTTGTTTTTTCCAATTCACTTCACTGATTTTGACTCTTCTGTGTAGGTGCGTTAACACGCGTCACGTAAAGGCTCGTATACACACAAAAATGCTCATGACGTAGCCGAATGTGTACACGAATGCAAAGTTAAACAGCAAGTTTATCTGCGGGCTTAAATTTTCTCAGCAGGTACTCACGGTCTTTCTGGTGTCCCTCCTCGTCCATGAAGATGTTGGTCTTCATGTTCCAGATGAACTGGTGGGCGAGAAGCTGAGACTTCTGGGCCGCCCACAGGATGTACTCCCTCACATAACCCATCTGAGCAGCACAGAGGAGCAGAGTTTTTAACTGATTCATCAAGGACGATTAAATCAAAACAGTTGCTGATTAATTTCTGTCAGTTTATTGATTAAGTTGAAGCAGTTTTACCTTATCGTAACGGAGCGCCTGAACAATCTGAGGAATGTAGAACAAGATGGCGTCCTAAAACACGAAATAAACACATGTAATTTTAGGAGAGCTGTGACTTTCCCCAAAGTTGTATTTCTGTACGACAATGACCTGTGAATGTGACTTTTTTTTGCAAGCATGAGCGAGGAAGAGAGGCCCCCGTGATTGTATATAATTGTATTAATTGTTAATCAGAGCGACAGACAGGGATCAATAAAGTATTTCTGATTCTCTGATTCTGACTCTGAGTGTGAGACTTACTGGAGGAAAGGAGCGCAGCACTTTAACCCCGTACTGAGCGGTGAGAGGATGAGGAGGGTACATGCTGCTGAAGTAGGACAGACCAGTGGGCGGGTCTGCTGGAGCCCAGCACAGGATGTGGCTCAGCTCGGGAGAGTCGGCATCGATGGTGTGCCACGTCACCAGGAACTACGAGGAGAAAAAAACAACATTAATTCACAAACATAAAAGTAAAATTG
>NW_024629766.1:0-3749 GCF_008729295.1 Plectropomus leopardus
TTAGGACATTTCTTGGATTTTAGGAGATCCTTTACAGGCGCTTTTTTGATGCTGTTTTATGCACTCTGACTCCTTACGGAGACCAAAAGTACAAAAACAATTCCCAGTGTTTTTATTATTATTATTATTATTGTTTTTATTGTAAATTTAGAAAATGTAGTCGAGGATTTTTGATAATCTTTCTTGACTCGGTGTCGTCTGCAGCTGTTCGAGAGGGAGCTGCGGCGCTGGGCGGGACACGAGAAGGCCATGTCTCTGAGCAGCCACGCTCTGTACGACAACAAACAGGTGCAAACTTCTTAAAAACCTTTTTTCCGACACATTTTATCTTTTTTTGTTGCAAAACTAAAACTCTTTTTTTAAAAAATTATTATTCTTACAGAATCGATATCTGAGGGCGACGTCTGAGGAGGAGATATTTGCTCACCTGGGTCTGGAGTACATTCCTCCGACTGAGAGAAACGCCTGACCCGACCAGGTGAGCGTCCACTGGAGGGACGAGCAAGTACAGTCTGAGGGTTTTAACCTGCAAACGCAGGGTTAAAAAATCAGCTGAAGGGGCGCCTGTTAGCTCGGCTGTTATGTGATGCAGTAAAGACTCCGCTGCATCATTATGGAGCCTGACGAGCACAAAAAGCATCATGAGACCTAAAAAAGACAAAAAAAAGTGTCTAATTTGCAATTTCTGCAAAAAATGGCTTTTCGAATCGCCTGAAACTTTTGATCACCTCATGCCAGCATAAAAACATTTTTATCATAAATGGGAGCTTTGTTCAAATATATATTTCGATTAGGAGTATTTTATATTTGCAATATCATATTTGCGAAATTTGAGGGTTAATGGAAACCTGCGTACGGCCCTCTCAAATACAGACAAAAGTGACAAAACAAAACGATTGCAGGTTAAACAGCAAAATTCAATTATTAATAAATCAGCGGACTTAGTGGGCGTTCAGATTAAATACAGTGTGTTTTAAAAAATTAAACGCCGCCGCATTAGTGCGAGCGTGTCGACTCAGGATCTGGAAATATTAAATAACAAATTTATGAGCAAAACACAGCAAGTTTTTATTCGATAAAATGTTATTTTACAGCTCTACAAAGTTATCAGCACATATTTTTTCTTTAGTTGCAACAGTTAAACTGAAGGATTCATTGTTCTATGAAATGGGCGATAAAATGGTGACGAAATCGCGGTATAACTTTTCCTCGATTAAAATATGAGACGTAGTCGATAGAACGTCCAGACAACATATTCCAGCCATGTCCGCTCTGCTCTCATTGTCCGCCGCTGTCTCCGCCGCTGTCTCTGCCGGTGTCTCCGAATGTCCGCTCTGCTCTCATTCTTTGCCGGTGTCTCCAAATGTCCATTACGCTTTCATTCTACGTCTGTGTCTCCGCCGGTGTCCCCATCAGAGTCTCCACTAGTGTCTCCGTCAGTGTCTCTGAATGTCCGCTCTGCTCTCATTCTCTGCCGGTGTCTCCGAATGTCTGTTCCGCTTTCATTCTCTGTCTGTATCTCCGCTGGTGTCTCCACTGGTGTCTCCGAATGTCTGCTCCGCTCTCATTGTCCACCGGTGTCTCCATCGATGTCTGAGAATATCCGTTCCGCTCTCATTGTCCACCGGTGTCTCCATCGATGTCTCATATTGTCCGTTCTGCTCTCATTCTCCGTCTGTGTCTCCGCTAGTGTCTCTGTAGGTGTCTCCGAATGTTCATTCCACTCTCTTTCTCTCTCTGTGTCACCGGTGTCCCCGCCGCTGTCTCCGCCCCTGTCTCCACCGCTGTCCCCACCAGTGTCCCATTGCCCTAGTTTGAAGCTGCCTCATAAACTGGTAACGGAGCTCTGATATGTTGGATAAAAAAGCAGATCTGTGCTGCGATGTTGCTGCTGCGTCTATGACATCAGTGCCTCTGAGACGGTGTTTGTCTCCACCTGCTGAACTCTTCTGTCTTTTACTTAATAAAATAAAATGTAAAAATAAAATGTGCATGAAGTCTCAAAGAACAAGTCTGATTATATTATATATTTTTTTGATCATATAGAATATTGATTTGATCATTTGGTTGATAATTTTCACTCTTAAAATATGCAGATCAGAAATTCACTCCCTTAAAAACAAACAAACAAACGTGCTTTCTCCTGAGCAGATTGACGATGATGGGATTAAATCTGCCGTCCTGCAGGAGATTACGTTATAAAAGAGACATGATAAGAACAGTTTGATCCAATCAAATAAGAACAAAGCTGAACTTTGTTAAAATTTTATCATTTGTTTGACAAGGAAGTGCAGAAAATAACTTGTCCAACTGTGCAGTAATTACATTTATTCTACTTCTATAATTACATTTTATTTAAGTGCACTTATTACATTTATTCTAGTGCAATAATTAAAATGTATTGTAATGCAATGATTACATTCTCATGGTTCAATAGTTACATTTATTTTAGTGCAATAATATTTTGTTTTTGTTGAATATTTTATTTTAATTTAATTTAATTATTACATTTTGTCTTAGTGCTGTAATTACATTTTATTTTATTGGAATTATTTAATTTTATTTTAGAGAAAGAATTACATTTTATCTTAATGCAATAATTTCATTGTATTTTAGGACAGTAATAACATTTTGTTTCAGTGCAATAATTATTTTTTTAGGAGAATTATTTTATTTTATTTTAATTAAACAATCACAATTTATCTCTGTGCAATAATTTCAATGTATTTTAGTGCAATTTTTTTTTTATTTTAGTGGAATTATTTTATCCTACTTAAGTGAAACTCATTTAATTTCATTTAAGTGCAAAAATTACATTTTATCTTAGTGCGATGTATTTGAATGCTATTATGACTTTTTGTTTAGTGCAATAAAATTTTTATTTCAGTGGAATTATTTTAATATTAGTAAAGATAATTACATTTCATCTTAGTGCAATAATTTCAGTGTATTTTAGTGCAATAATAGTTTATTTATTTTATTGGAATTATTTTTACTGAAGTGAAATAATTACATTTTATTTAAGTACAATAATAACATTTTATCTTAGTGTGATAATTTCTATCTATTTTAGCGCAAAAATGACATCCTGTTTTAGTGCAAAAATAAAATTTTGATTTTACTGGAGTTATTTTATTTTAGTTAAATAATTGCATTTTATTTCAGTGCAATAATTAAACTTATCCTAGTGTAATAATAACATTATTACTGCTTCAGTATCGACAATGAAATATAGAAAATAAGTCGTCAAACTGGTACTTTTAACAGATGTCTTTACTGTGATACTTTTTCATGTACAACACACACACACACACACACACACACACCTGTGTACCACTGACCTGCATTATACAACGTTCTCTTCTTATCTGTTTTCAAGAGAAAACCACGAAGCGGAGATACAGCGAGAGATCTCAGTGAGAGGAAGTCGCATTCGCTGCTGATCGTCAGTACGAGTTTGAGGTACTTTTACTTGACTGTTGTCATTTTATGATACTACTACTGCACGACATTTTAGAGGAAAATATTATACTTTATAACGTTACTTTTCAGATAAAGATTTTACAAACACGCTAAAAGAAACAACAACAGTCTTATAAAATTACAACATATTTTACATTTTTATATATATCATATTTACATTTTTCATGTTTAAAATGAGTCACTTATAATTCCATCAAAACAGACATTTTACACTAAAACTTCTCACATTGTTTTACTGAAATAACTTTCTGAGGCCCAACAAAGTA
>NW_024629767.1:0-4131 GCF_008729295.1 Plectropomus leopardus
TCTTCTTCTTTTAGATTTATTCATATATTAATGTTAATTTAACATGAATATAGAATATTTACAGAAGCCATTTGATATGTTGACCAAAAGTGGCATGTTTTTTGTAAAATAAGAATCATATCCTCATACCTGTATGTATTTATTTTCATTTATATAATAATAATAATACGATGTAGGAAATAAAATCTTTATTGTTGTGAGATTGTTTTGAGAGAGTGAAGGAGAATAAATCCAAATTCCACAGGAAACTACTTGCTGATTATCCTCTGTAACTAAAGGAAATGAATAATCAAAGAAGAATGCCTGTTGAGAAACACTCAAAGCAAACTGACGATGTGCTCTTTGGTTGAATTTCTGGGTGAGTATAGCTCTCCAGAGGACGTTTTAAGAACTGCACCCAAGAGCACACTGTTCAGCTCCATCACAAAGAAAAAAAAAGGAAGAGAAAAAAGGATGGTTGAAAAAAAAAAAAGTCGCGAATGAAATTCAAAGATTTCCGGTAAAGTTTTCACGAGACCCAGCTGGGAACTGAATGGGTACAGCAGATTCATACTGGCAGTCTCCTCCCCTTGACGTATTCACAATGAAAGTTACGGTAAAAAGAGTTAAATATAAATAATTCATTGCCTGGCTTGGTGTAACAAAATATGTCGTCTCAGGACAAGTTTGCTATTCTTGGCTCTCGGCCATTCAAGGATCTGGTCTTGGTGTTTTTGTTACGCACTGCCAAGTATTTTGTTTCAACTCGATGATGTGATTAAATTTAATTGCCAAAAGCCTACTCATAAAAGAGATTTGAAGTGACTCAAGTGGACATAGAAAATACATCTTGGCAGAAAATAAATCTTGTTCCAGTCATTCATGCTGCTGGTAAGACTTGGCAACAATATTGTTTCATTCAGGCCACTGGAGATGACGCAAACAGCACATCTCACAGTTCTGGTAGATGAGTTTAAGCAACCACTTGTTTATGCTAGAATTATGGTTAAAATGTTATCACGAGTTAAATGAAACATGATGACAATGTACATAAACAGTGAAAAACCTGCAAATTACACTAAAAGACTGCGGTCACAGTAACGAGAAAATTGCCTTGGATTACGACTATGTGGATTTACTTCACTGCAGCTGCAACATCGAGCAGAGCTACTCGAAGTGTTGGAGAGAAGTGACCTGCATGTATTTATGTGGTATTTTAATAACATTTTGCATTAGCTTACTGGTAGTTAAATACATTCATATTTGCATAGTGATTTAAGTCGTTGGAGTCATAAAAGGAAATTTTTTTTTTTTTTTTAACTTTACTAGATAGCACCCCAGAAATTAGTCCTAAAACCTGGAAACCAGTAAGCATTTTAGCACCTCTAGTTCCCTCATCTTAAAGTCAATGTTTTTTTTGGAATGGGTTTTTGAAAAAAGGTCTATCACTCACAAGCATAAGAGACTTTCACGTTTTGTTCTACGACATAAAATATGTCTGTAAATACCCAACTGAACTTTGAAGTTTTTATGTGTCTTAAAAAAGGCAGCTGCCAGCAAGTAGCTAAATGAGACTACAGAACACCATCATGCCAAACTGCGCCTAACACACCTTTACAGGCTCGCTGTGCTAGGGATGTTAAGTCATTCGACCGTGGTTTAATTTGTTTGTAGCCTAACATTAGCTTTTGCAGTTGCATTCAGGCTTCAAAAACATCAGTATCATAAATGTTTGTTTACCACAGAGCTTTTTTTCCGCAATAATCCTAAATTCTACAGGCTTTTTGACTATGACTTCTGCATAGGTGCACAGAAAAATGTCATGCCTGGAGCGTTCTATTAAGCAGCCTTTTCTTAGCTTTTTTATTTAATATTTTGTTATAATTTTGTATCACATGTACATCTTCAAATTGCTATATATTTTTTTACAAATAAGCTTCAATTTCTTTTTCTAAGTAGCTTTGAACTATATTTTTCCCTACAGTAGCTCGCTATATCCGCAGTTCAAACTCTTCCTGTGTGAAGTAATTGGTAGTAAGTTTCCAAGTAGTTTCCCTAACACTGGCTACACATACAATTCAAGACAAATATGGATTAAAATATATTTTCTTTACTGTTTAACTGTTTTAAATACAGACTACAAACATATTTTGAGGCCCGAGCTAATGCCGAGTTAGGCAAAGAGTAAGATTTAACACAGTCTACAGCCTTGTTGCAGTTTTATGAGGCTGAACTTATGCATAACAGTGCTTAAAGCAAAATGCTAATTTCAGCATGCTTATATGTTCACAACGAAAATGCTAAAGATCTGATGTTTAGCCAACATATTTACCAGCTTAGGTTAGCTAATGCTAACATTTGCTAATTAGCACTAAATGGAAAGTACAGCTGAGGCTGACAAATGTTGCCAGGTTTGCAGGTATTTAGTTACTAGAATTTATCCAGAAAGGGACAATAATGTGTTGAAATTTCACAGCAAGCCATCCACTCGCTGTAGAAATGTCAACCTGGTAGTGCGCTAGAGGAAAAGTCAAGGAATCATCAAACTCCTTAGAATCCATCCTCTGACGATCATGAATGTCTGTACAAAATTTGGTGCAAATCCATGTAGTTGTTTTTGAGATATTTCAGTTTAGACAAAAGACTGACTGTTTGCCAAACCAACATTGTCATCTATAGAGCCATGCAGCCAATATGGCTAAACATATGTGAGTAAAACTATTCTTTATTTGGAGTAATAATAGATGTAAATATCAAAAAGATAAAGGTAAGTGATACCATGCAAGACATCTACCACACCCGACACCATGGCTGCATAATATTACATTAACTGACCGATTTTATTTACTAGCCTTTATATTTTGTGAGATTCAGGGGAAAAATACACAACTTTGACCATCTATAACTAAACTTTAAACAAATCTGTCTGTGAAATCTGATGCTTTGAGAGATTTGGTTCTTTACATTCATCCTCATTCCTCAGTCATCTGTACTAACCACAACTATTTCCTGTGGAGACGAGTCATCGCCTATGTTCTTTGTTCTCTATCACAGTGGTGCACTGAGTTTTCACCAGAAGGGGGGTCGTCTGATGGAATTTTTTTTTTTTTTTTTTTTGCAAAGGGGGTCGTACTGAGTCAGCCATGTGCCACGTCAGTTTACTGGAATTGACCAAAGCCGACATTCCAATAAATCGCTCCTCCCCAAGTCCTACTTTTGTCTGGTCTACTTCAGAAGCAAAGTATTTCCATCTCAACTTTGTTTCTTTAACATAAAGCAGTAAAGTGTTAGACCTGACTGGATGGATGAAACACTTTGTTTTGGCAAGACACGTTTTTTATGATTTTCGCTCCCTCAACAAAACTACTGACCTTAATGAAAGTTCTGGGAATCGTCTTGAGCCACTGGGTCAACAGCTACAGAAGTGGGTCTCAATTAGTGCTCAGGGGGGGAAAATACACACAACAGAAGGGATAAGAACAATGAGCTTGTGAAAGGAACGAAGAATAATTGTTTTACTGGAATAGTTCACGGCTCAGTGACTGATAAATACAATTAATTCACGAACCTGTCAACAGAGAAATTGTGTTTATTTTGCAGTTTGCTCATTATGGAAGCCCAGTCCTGACGCTGTGATGAAGAAAAGATCCAGTCAGTCATTGAAAAAAGAAACCTTCTCAAAATAATAATGAGAAATTATCTGAAAAAAAAAAATATTTTGAATTTCAAAATAATCACTAAGTTTCCTAAATAATGACTTAATATCTTTAAAAAAAACTATTACTATTTCAAATTTATGACCTCATTTTTTTTTTTTTAAAGAAAACTGACTCACTTTCTTAATGACTTCTCAAAATAATGAGAAACGTCTTAAATATAATGTCTCCTTTTTCTCAATATTAAGAGTTAATAGCTCAAAATGACTCATAATGACTTAATATTTAAA
Source organism: Plectropomus leopardus (assembly GCF_008729295.1). NCBI lineage: Eukaryota > Metazoa > Chordata > Actinopteri > Perciformes > Serranidae > Plectropomus > Plectropomus leopardus. The sequence goes on from NW_024629767.1 coordinate 3,926, forward strand.
AAAGAGATTTCTCAAAATAATGTCCTAATATCTAATAATATTCTGTATAAAATGAGAAAAGTCATTATTTTGAGAAATCTCATTTGTAAATACCAAGTCATTATTTTGTGAAGTCAAAAGGTATTAACTCATTTTGAGGATTTATTTTACAAAATAACTCATATATGTAGGGAAACAGGCTTCCATAGCTCATATATATATATATA
>NW_024629768.1:0-1164 GCF_008729295.1 Plectropomus leopardus
TATGAGTTTTGTAACATTTGAAGACGTCACTTTTTTGACCATTTTTGCCTGAGCTATAGCCTTGCTTTCTTTTTCGCCCAAAACTATTTTGTCTTAAAAAGCTCAAAATATTGACTTTTTGGACGGTTTTTTCACCAGACTATGTTATAAACTGCCTGAACATGCTGTATTGTGAGTTTTGTAACATTTGGAGACGTCACTTTTTTGACCATTTTTCCCTGAGCTATAGTCTTGCTCTTTTTTTTACGCTAAACTGTACTTTGTCTTAAAACGCTCAGAATATTGACTTTTTGGACTGTTTTTTCACCAGGCTATACTATAAACTGCATCAACATGCTATACTATGAGTTTTGTAACATTTGAAGACGTCACTTTTTTGACCATTTTTGCCTGAGCTATAGCCTTGCTTTCTTTTTCGCCCAAAACTATTTTGTCTTAAAAAGCTCAAAATATTGACTTTTTGGACGGTTTTTTCACCAGACTATGTTATAAACTGCCTGAACATGCTGTATTGTGAGTTTTGTAACATTTGGAGACGTCACTTTTTTGACCATTTTTCCCTGAGCTATAGTCTTGCTCTTTTTTTTACGCTAAACTGTACTTTGTCTTAAAACGCTCAGAATATTGACTTTTTGGACTGTTTTTTCACCAGGCTATACTATAAACTGCATCAACATGCTATACTATGAGTTTTGTAACGTTTGGCGACGTCACTTTTTTGACCATTTTTCCCTGAGCTATAGTCTTGCTTTTTTTTCGCCAAAAACTACTTTGTCTTAAAACGCTTAACATATTGACTTTTTGAACCGTTTTTTCATCAGGCTATACTATAAATGGACTGAACATGCTGTACTATGAGTTTTGTAACGTTTGGCGACGTCACCTTTTTGACCATTTTTTCCTGAGCTATAGCCTTGCTTTTTTTTTTTCGCCCAAAACTATTTTGTCTTACAACGCTCAAAATATTGACTTTTTGGACCATTTTTTCACCAGGTTATACTATAAATGGACTCAACATACTGTACTATGAGTTTTGTAACATTTGGAGACGTCACTTTTTTGACCATTTTCCCTGAGCTATAGCCTTGCTTTTTTTTTTTCGCCCAAAACTATTTTGTCTTAAAAACCTCAAAATATTGACTTTTTGGACCATTTTTTCACCAG
>NW_024629769.1:0-3119 GCF_008729295.1 Plectropomus leopardus
TAAATAATATAAAATACAATACAATAAAAAATAAAAATTAAGTAAAAATCTGCACTCAGTAGAACTCTAATCCAGGTAACATTAGAAAATTCCCAAACTGTATGTTTATTTGGGGCATTACAGTTTACATTGGTATAACACATATTGAAAGGCAGTTTATTTTTTCTGCTTTTTTGTCACTTTTTTCTCCTCATGTATCGGGGAAGCTGGTCCTTAGAAATTTTTTTAACAATCAGATGTGGTCCTTAAGTTATAAAAGGTTTGGCCTTCATGTCTTTTTATTTGTTTATATGTGAAATTGGATTCCCTTTAAGTTGCATGAATTAAAATAAAATAAAATAAAAAAGTTAAATCAAATTAAAAATAATAATAATACAAGGTACAAGGTAGATTTATTACTCAGTTTTTTAACATAATTTGAAAAATGAAATGAAAATTTTCCTCGATCCTGCTACATCTTTTGGAGTTGAAGGAGGAGTTCAGGAGTCTCAGTAATAATAACAACAGTAATAAAAGGAAAATTATCGTCCTGATCTAATGCTGCAAACGTGCTGCTTTCACTCTGCGGCCTGTGGACACGTGTTCGTCTCTCTGTGAATGTCCTCTGCAGATCACATGCATCTGTCCTGCTTCTGTCCAGGTCTGCTCCATGCTGAGCGTCCCAACAGACTTCAACGACTACGTCAAAACCTCTGAGGGGACGTCTTTCTGAATCGCTCCTGATGAGGAGGAGGTGCTGAGCCGACCTCTGCGTCCTGGGCCGAAGGAGGGAGGAGCGGAGCTGCCGTGAGCCAGCAGACCAGGACTCGGTCTCCCAGGTGACTGCAATCTCTGCAGTGGATTCATTCGGGGTTTGGAGTTTGTGAGTGACTGTGTTGGTTTTACAGTCATCTCTGAGAGTCTTTGCCTTCACAATCCGGTGGGAAAGTCGGACATGAAACCGGAAAATCCGAGGAGACGGCTGCAGTCACTCTTGAAGTTGCAGAGTCGTAACTAAGTCCCAGCGAGACTCCAGAGACTGGGATCAGGAGAAAGTGTCTTGTGTGACTGTGCTAAAGGACTGGATTTATTGCCATGATGTTGAAGCAACTGGATTGAAAATCAAATAAACAGACTTTTTAAGATGATGATGAGGGTTTCGTTTTTTCTCGCTACAGCTAATGCAGTCCCACAGGGAGGTTCCTCCTTCCGTATGTCAGTTTTTTGTTGAAAAATTTCCTGAGAATTTCTGATTTGACTGTGGTGCTCTGTCAGGGGTGATAAAGTACAGCAAACAATGAAAACATGCTGATCTTTAGAGCAGAAGGATGTTGGGTAAAAACTGGACATATGAGGAGAAAACGTAATGATCCGAGTGGAAAAGGTTTAGACTTTCTCCAAACTTTCCAAGCAGTGATCCACTAGAGGGCGCTGCTGTCATTTAGATATTTGGTGAAGCTGAGCTGAGCTTTGTTCAGTAATAATAGAACAGAATAGAAATACTAGAATAGAGACATTGTTTTGTTACAGCAGCAAATAAGAGAGCAGCGATTGAATAAAAATATTCTGTTAAAAAGGCAAAATAATGCAATAGAATAAAAGAAAACTAGAAAAAAGCCAAAAAGGTTTAAAAAAGCAATTAAAAAAATTGATGTGCAAACATAGTAATGTGCAGAATTGAGAACAGATGTGCAGCAGAGACAATGATCAGTGAAGATGGAAGAAATAACCTACAGCAGTTTTTCTGATGTTGGTTGTAGGTTGTTGTAGTGGGTGATGACACATTGTGTGATGATTGAGGGCACAGATCAATATTATATGTGACTGTTATGTATTTCTATTTCCAGATTGAAACACACTGAGCAGCTATAGCTTCTCTTTCAATTCAACAGTTGAATTGGCAGTAATAATCTCTCATTTCACAAAATAAATTAAAAACAAAAGAAAAAACCCTGGATGCACAGCTACAGCAAGCACAGAGGGTCAAAGCTGAAGCAGGATGTCTGTCTATAAAGTGTGAGAGATGTTTACAAAGGACAATAAGTATTTTATATATTGGGTAGTAAATAATGTAGGCTTCGTCTGTTGAAATACAGCACGGAGCTCCCGGATCATCATAAAGAAATATGATCAATGTACTACATGCAGTCCAGATGCCAGAATAAAATGTTGGCATTGTACGTTTCTGCATATGTTGTACTTGTACATTTCAAATTAATCATATTAATGCTTCTCAAGTGACGTAGGAAGTGAGCTGACTTTTCCAGAGCTGGAGGGGATGGTGGATGACATAATACTTAGACAAGAAGCTGACTGCTTTAGCCAACCAGCAACAAAACCGCTTGCAACCTTTTTACACTCCAAATGTGAGTGTTTTTTAGCAACCTCACAGCGTTTTGTAGCAACCTGTCAGTGTTTCCACTGGGTTTTTAGGCTCCAAACGTGAGTGTTTTTTAGTGAACTGACAGCATTTCCAAATGCTAAAATGCAGTTGAAAACAATGTCAGGCAAAATTTGTAGCAACAAATTTTGTGTTTTGTAGCAACCTGTCAGTATTTCAAGCAGCTTTTTAAGTTCCAAATTTAGGTGTTCTGTAGTAACCTGTCTGTGTTTGGTCCAGCAACTTTTTGGACTCCAAATGTAAGTGTTTTGTAGTGACCTGCCAGTGTTTTCCATTGTTTTTTCAGGTTCTAAACATGTTTTGTATTTGTGGCAACAAGTTGGTACTTTTTTAGCAGCTCTTTAGGCTCCAAACATGGGGCTGCTGCGTGAGTCCAAACTTTGGTGCGAAGGAACAAAGAGAGCGGCAGCCCTGTGTTTGCTATGATGACGGCTTTGATGTCCCTCAGGAGCAGACCGTGTCCCGCTTTGAGTAAACCGCGTTCATGCCAACAGCTTTTTGATTGGGCTTGTCCACTGATGGGGAGCCATTGGTTAATGTTAAACTCCTGTCCCGCTCTCTAAACAACACCAGGTCAGCAGCCTCTGCTGTCAACAGTTACTGTATGCTCAGAGTGTGTACATGCTGCCGCTCCTCAGTCCACACACACTCCACCACAACAATAACAATGGCATCAGGAGGCTCCAGAGAGCACCAGAGGGACGTTTTCAGCCTTTGTCAGCCCGCGCGCTTTCTGTCC
>NW_024629770.1:0-3462 GCF_008729295.1 Plectropomus leopardus
ATTTTGAACATTGTACAGCAGGTGTCTGCCATTTCAGCCCTCTCTTTGCCATAAGCTGCGAAGAACCCCTGTTGCTTTTGTTATGATGGAAAGATGGCGTTTATTTACCCACACTGACTGCGACTTCTCATCGAGCCCCGAGCTTGTTTTTATATGTTTCCCCCCTCGCGGACACCTCGTGCCCACATCGCACTCTGCCTTTCTTTAATGACACATTACATAACGACACATTGCGCCTCGGTAGAAGCTATAGAAAAGCATTTGTCGCTGTTTTTTTTCTTTTTTTTTTCTTTTTTTGGTTAGCACACACCATCCCGATATGCCTGGCAGGAGACCTCCATACAGCTCTCTGCTATGCGTATTTTTAGTGCTTGAGTGCCACTGTATATCCCCACTGTGTGTGTCCGTGGGTCCAACATTTAACCTGGCTGAGGTCCAGTTCCGAGCGGTCCAGCACAGATAATCAAACAAATAAGGAGGCATTATTCCTCCTTTAGGGGTCCATGTTCTGCTCAGAGTAACGCACAGGGGTCACTGCACTGGAGTTTGTCCTCCGTGATGAGGAGGGGTGTCCCCGTACATGTCCTCTCCTCCTGGTATCTGTCCCCCAGCGGGTGTCATCCTCTTCTCCTTCTGCCGCCTGTTACAAAACCAAACCCGCACCACCTCCTTCTCCAGCTGCAGGCTGTCCGCCAGGGAGTTGATCTCCGCTGCTCCCGGTTTTGGACATTTGAGAAAATGGCTCTCCAGAGCCCCTTTGACGCCCACCTCGATGGAGGTCCTCTTTTTCCTTTTCCTTCCCTGTGCCGCGATTTTATCCAGGCTCGTGGGGCTCCCCGAGGTGGAGTCCGCCTCCTCCAGCCACTTGTTCAACAAGGGCTTGAGTTTGCACATGTTTTTGAAGCTGAGTTGAAGCGCCTCGAACCTGCAAATGGTGGTCTGAGAAAAGACGTTTCCATACAGCGTCCCGAGAGCGAGTCCCACGTCCGCCTGGGTGAAGCCCAGCTTGATGCGCCGCTGCTTGAACTGCTTGGCAAACTGCTCCAACTCGTCGGAGGTCGGCGTGTCCTCGTCTGAGTGGTCCGGATGGCCCCCGTGCTGGTGATGGTGTGAGAGAGACTGCTGGTGGGCCCCGGGGCCGCCTCCGTGCTCACTAAGGTGCGGGCTATGGCTGTGGTGGTCCTCGTCCCGCAGGGGGTGGTGGTGCATCCCCCCTTGTTCTCCCCCCGGCATCAGACCGAAGCCGGACTGGGAATACACCAGGCTCTGGCCCTCAGATGTCGCCATACCGGGGATGTGCGTGGTGGCTGTGCTGGTTCGCCATGCTCTGGCGTCGTGATGCGCCTGCTGGTGCGCGAGGTGAGGGTGTCGCTGTTGCTGCTGTTGCTGCTGCTGCTGCAGACTGCTGGAGTTCTGCAGCTCCTCTCGGTCACTGTCGTGAAGCACGGGCTTCACGTCCTGCTCTCCGAGGGGACTAGATGGCCAGGGCGCCCCGCTGTCACCGTGAGACAGCGCCGTTATCCACTGGTGCGCGTGGCTGAGCGGATGTCCACCGCCCGGTAACGTGCTGTAGTCGTTCTGGAGCAAGGTGTGCGCGTCCCTGTACGCTGCCGCCTGCTGCATGCTCCCGGACTCCGAGTGCGGCGGCGGCGCGCTGCTGGGGGTGGTGAGGACGCTGTAGTGGTTCGATGTTGCGGTCGCCATAACTATCGGAGCCAGAGTGATAGCCGGAGTTAAAAGGAGGCTGCCTTTGACAGTAACTCTTTTGCGCCACGGGGCAGCTAGGCGTCTCTCTCCAGCATCTCCCGGGCGCTGTGCCAAGGGGACGCAGAGGCGCGCACCTGTGGTCCGCCTCGCTCCGCTCTTTATTGGCCAAGAACGGTTGACAGATGTGGTTACCCCTGACAGCACCCCGCTCATTGGTCACGGGAGATTGTACAGAAACCCCAATCACTCTGCCCAACAATACTAGCAGTTCTGCAGCATGCATGAAGTGGAGGGAGAAATCAGGCTGCCGAGTGTAAACAGAAAAGCTCGACAAAAAGAAATTATTAGCATTGATCTGGGTCAGTGGGTCACGTTTATTGCTTTCGTGCGTCAAAACGGTGCGTAAAAGTTGCACAGAATTTGCACATAGTGACCACATTTATGCGCGCGTGAATAAAACTTTATGTCCAAATGCTCCAAATCTTAATTTAATCCAGTTTTCACCCACTTTAAGTTGAATATTTGGGATATTTTTGCGCCGTGAGACTGTGAGCAGTGATCAGGAGGAGAAACTTCCAGCTGCCTCTCTGCCCTTAGGACGCTGTCCAGGGAGAGGGGCCGCGTGCTTCCAGGGCCTCTGCCCCGTTGCCATGGCGAACGCGGTGAATGGAACAACAACGCCCACGTCACAGCTGCAATTCGCTCCTTCTTTTCGTTCCGTTCCAAAGGGCTCATTGGGGCCGCGCGCTCGGCCGTCGGGACAAATAATGGGGGGCGAGCGGAGAGGGCAGCTCGGGGCCAAAGAGAGGAGGCTGCAAGAAAGGATCCGTCAGCCCGCTCTGCGCCCACCGTGCCCCCTTCCACCTGCTTGTTGGGTAAACTTTGAGATGGATGCACACACAGTGGCACGCGAGGCGAGGCTTCCCAAACCTCCTACCAAAACAGACACAGGCCTTGATTTGCAGTGTTTTGGAGGGGGGGAAACTACCCTCTAATGCACCAAAAGAAAGATGGAAGAACTCCACATCCACAACATCTGCCTAATTCTGCAGTATAAACTAAAACCCAAAGTAATTTCTAGGTTTCCTTAAGTATTTCCATTTCACTCTACTTTATATTCTGCATTTCACAGCCAAATATTATAGCTTCTTTTTATTCCACTAAATTTATTTGACAGCTTTAGTCTCCACTTTGCAGATTAAGCTTTTATATACACTGTAAAATCTGACAAGCTGATCTTACTTAAAATAATTTTGGAAACCTATTGCCTTGAAAAAGTAAATGTATCGACAAATCTTAATTTAAGTTTATTTAATATCTGTGTGTTAAGTTTACTTAAAAGTTAGCTGAATCTACCTGATTTTAGGAAGTTGTTGCAACTTAAAATGTCAAGTATGAGTAGTTTACTTTATGCTCCTACTATACTGCATTTCACAGCCAACACTGTTTTTATTGCACTATATTTATTTGACAGCTATAGTCACTGGTTACTTTACAGATTAAGCTTTTAAATACACTGTAAAATCTGAAAAGTTGATCTTACTTATTACTATTACTATTACTTACTTACTTACTAATCTTGGAAACTCATTGCCTTGGAAAAGGAAAGTAAATGTAACTACAAATCTTAGTTTAAGTTGACTTTATATCTCTTTGGCTTTCTCAGACCTTGTGTGAGAGATGACAGTTTTGTGGTTTTATTGCCTTTTTTTGTAAACATTTTTTTGTCCCATTTAATGTCCTGTTGTATGATAG
>NW_024629771.1:0-1159 GCF_008729295.1 Plectropomus leopardus
TTTGAGATCAGACGGACACGATGAAGACAGAACAAACCTCAGTGTCACACTGTGTATAAAATGTTTTTACTGAACTTCTTTTTACACGTTTCAGGTTTCTTTTGCACTCAGTTTGTCATCTGAGATGTAACTAAAAAATTTGGTTAAAAAAAAGGATAATCATGAGGCATTTGTTGCAGTTTTAATGTCATATATTTAATTTTCTGCATCTGGACTGGAGAAAAAGCGTTGGCGTTATAGTTTTCCACTTGTGTACATTTTTTCACCACATTTTTCTGCAAATGTACAGACTTTGGTTGAGTAAACGTCGCCTGACAGACTGACAAACTGACAAAAGTCCTTTCAGGGAAACCCAAACCAGGAGTGTGATTATTATATTTTATTTTTTCCATATGTATTACATATATATGTACATTTATTACATATTTTATTTGCTGAACGGACCTTTAAAAAAAGGTCGACCTATCCTTTAATAATGATAATAAAGTTGAAGCTATTGTTTCTCTTATTCTGCCGCGGCGTAGAGACCACAGATTAAACATAAAGATTAAACGGTCAGTTTTTTCTCCTCTAGATGGCACCATTATGTGCAAAGAGAGACTTCCCAAAACTGTGATGAATTTCTCCTAATCTGATTACCATCACACCGAAGAGGACGGAAATAATGACTGAGGCTTATGGTTCACCTTTTTTACTGTCAGCAGTTTCCTAAAAAAAACCCCAAAAACAAACAAACAACAAAACCAAAACTCCCCAACACCAAAATAAAACCAATAATTCAGTAAAAGTAAAGATGTAACACATGCATGTTTTCAGTTCAGATTAGTTTGCAGTGCTGTCGGAGCTGAAGGGGTTAACTGAGGTCACCAAAAGAAGAAAGTGGAAATCTGTTAACAAAAAAAAAAAAAAACTCACTCAGCAGCACCTGTGTGTGTTTACTGAGGGTGTGTAGCGGTTTACTGTAACTGAAGCTATTATGTAACGTGTGGAGCTTCTTCCTCTTAAAAAAAAAAAAAAGTCGTGGCTCTATTTAACAAAGGCGGCACTCGAATAATCTCAATTAATCTTTTATTATCATATCATAGGATCATAATATCATTTCACACTTGTACCTCACTCTGCTCACTCTCAGGGGCCACTGGGTCTTATGACACACAGT
>NW_024629772.1:0-2734 GCF_008729295.1 Plectropomus leopardus
GAGATAAATAAAAGTGCTCCCTGTCAGACATGAGGTAATGACACATGCAGAACAGACAAATATAAGTTTCACAGCTCTTTGGTGGTGGATTTCATTTGTATTTCTCACTTTGTGACAGTTTGTATGCGGATAACTGAAATAAGGGTCCAATGATTAACCATGTTTTAGTGGCTTTTTAGTTAATGTTTGTGTGTGTACCTGTTTGTCTATGAGGGGAAGAGCATATTTGAGCGTTGGGTCCTGCAGAGTGACGGGCAGCTTCTTCTTCTTCTCTCCTCCGAGCAGGAAGTACAGCACGGTCACTATCACCACAGAAACACCCGCTACCACAGGAACTATCTGCAGAAAAATAAAAAAACATATTTTAAACATGCATTATCAACAAGCTGCACTGAACTACAGTTAAAACAACAGAAATGAATAAAAGAGAAATGCTACACTGGTGAATAAAATCTCAAAATCTGACTGAGGCAGCAGTTTTTCAATGATTATGTTAACTTTCAAGCACTGAAAAAGATAAATAAGTGGAATAATTGAAGGTTTAATTCTCACCAAGTTCTGGTCCATAGTTGAAACATGTGCAAAGTGCCAGAGTTTCCTTCTCCTCACACAACCTGAGAGACCAGAGTCCACACACAGCTGAGGCAATGATACTGCAGCCTTCACACACTCTCTCTCTCCACCACACACACACACACACACACACGCACACACAAAGGGGGACGTGGCCTTCCCTCGGGGGGAAGGGTGGCACTGGTCTAGAGCACCAATAGGAAGTTGTGTCCCACCATGACACTATATAGCACCGCAGAGCGACGGAGCTCAGGCAGTGAGGAGCAGAGGTCTGAAATCACACCACTGACAGAGGGGAGGAGAGACGCACACACAGGTTACATAACAGACACCGAGAGAAAAGACTTTTTATTTTAACCGAAAAGCTGACAATACTCAGATTTCAAACCTGACAATCATGGTTGAAAAGCATAAAACTTGCACTACATTTCTTTTTTCTTTTTGTTTAAACAATTTGCATCTTTATTTAATAGACGATAGAGGTCTGTCTTTAAGTTAAAGAGTAACTTAAGCCCCAAATCACTTTAAAAAAAAAGTTAATTCACGTCCAACTTTGGACATCTGATAGCAAAGTATTAAAGTTCTACAATTTATGTTATAATCCTTAATCTCATTTCCCCTTTTAACTTTTTCCACTGATTTATCTTTTTCAGTGCCTGAGAGTTGCTATAAATCTTAAACAACTGCTCAGTCTTAGTCAGATTTTGGGATTTTATTTACCTACGTAGCATCTCTCTTTGGTTCCTTTCTGTCATTTAACTGTAGTTTAGTGCAGCTCATTGATAATATATGTTTAGGTGCAGTACTTCCTGTTAGGAGCCTCTACAGGAGGGAAGAAGAAGAAGAAGAACACAAAACAACATTGTTTTATATTGCTTTATTATAATTTATGATTTTTAACGATTATTTTATATTTTATTTACAGTGATTGATATTGTACATTTGTCTTCATTATCTGCTCAGGCCTCTTTTGAGAATAATATCTTGATCTCAATGGGATTTCACTGATGAAATAAAGGTTTATATAATCTAGTTAGCAAGTGAGCAGAGAACTGGAAATAACTAAAACTAACAAATAAATGCTTAAAACACTCAGCTTCTGCCACTTAAAGTGGTAGGAGAACAAATTTGACCAAATCTGCTGATAAAATAGGAAAGAGACAAAGCTTAAAAAAGGGTGTCATTGTTATTTAATACACCAATAAAACCAGTGTAACTCCACATTTTACACACTTACAAGTCTTTTTTTCCCTTTTTTAAATTCTTTTAGTCGGTCCCCGAGGACTCTCGGCTGTCGTCATCATCATCTGAGTCCATGTCCATATACAGTCTGGGACTCTCTGAGGTCTTTTGGTCCACATCAGAGAGGGCTCTGCTGCTGGACCGCTGCACAGCTGCTCACGAAATAACACAAGTAAGTAGAATTATGAAAGAAATACTGTAAAAAGATTATTAAGTGGAGATATGATGTGCATTATTCCTCTTATGACACATGTATCATAATAAATGAATAACAAACAAGGCGCTTTATCACATAAGTATCAAAAGTCTCTTTCATACTGTCTTACACTGTTAAAAATTGTCATTGTTAAGTGGAATCCAAATTTCTCTGAACCCAGAATCAAAGTCTGTATGGTCATAAAAACCCTGGAAAAGTCATGGAGTTTGCAAATAGCAATTTTCCGGCCTGGAAATGTTATGGAAAATAACATTAAAATAACAAATACCAAAAAGCTAAATATACCCTTAAGTTTTGGAAAGGTCATGGAATTTTAATTAATTATAATGTCTGTTTTTACAGTTTCTGGTTGTGATAAATGGTATCATTTACTAGGATTTTTAAAAGAAAACAAGCAGCAGGAGTAGAAGTCATGTTTTCTTTAAAGTTCACAAAAAATTATAAAATTATTATAAAATAGTCATTTAAAGCTGTATGCCCCTCCTCTAAAGCTAAAATAGAAAATACAAATCCCTCCCCATTCCTAAACAAATATTTGACATGCCTCCCCTGTTTTGCACCACCACCTCCCATCTCATAAATAACAAACAATACCTAATATTTAAATATTCAGTTTTAATATGTTTTTTTATTTAAATAATTTATATTTTAAACAGTTATTATTTGGCAATAGAAAAAAATGATGGCTGTTTCAGAGAATGG
>NW_024629773.1:0-2890 GCF_008729295.1 Plectropomus leopardus
ACTAAATCTTTACACTGGATGCAGAAGCGTGACGAGCGTTGCCGCGTGCTTCCACGGCGCACGCCGCGCTCCCAAACTCGCAGGAAAACACACTAATAATCTGCTATTAAGGATTTAAAGGATTTATTTTGAGCGTTCGTCATGAACAACCTGGAAAAGTTGTGGAATTTGCAAATAGCAATTTTCATGTCTGGAAAAGTTTTGGAAAATTAAATATCTCTTTACTTTAGTAAATGTATATCTTTCATTATGTTTTATATTTTATCGCCCTGTAAAGGTCTTTGAAGTGCTCTGGTTTATTATAGCCGCCACTAATCTGGTGGAAAATAAGTTTAAAATAATGAAATTTAATCCCAGTCCCATAAATTGTTTGCATTAATGTTTTTGAGAAAATCGACAACAAAAACAGGGAAAAAGTTCTTCATTGTGAGTCGGCCTGAAATGACCCAAAATATTAACATCCGCGAGTCAGTCCTGTCAGCTTTCAAACATCGCAGCAGATTATCGCTCACCGATTGATAACAAACGTCCTTTTTTTGTCGTTATTCTGCTGCGATGTCCCATCTGCATTACATGAGGGACTGTAGTTCACTCGCTGAGACATTCGTCCCCTCTGACGTCCGTCTCTGTGTGAGACGCGTCAGACGGGATTGCAGTTTGTGTGTCGCTCTCTGCTCATCGTGTTTATGCTTTTTTTCCCGTACGTCGTCTCTTGCAGTGGAGTCTGCGGCACTCTGGGAGGAGAGCGTAGACTCCTCCAGTCCAGGTTTGTGGTTTGACTCCTCTGTCCTCACCTGCATGATCAGACGGCCGTGTCCGCGTCCACCGGAGGACGGCATGTCTTTACTGTGTTTTAAACATTCATTTTTTACCTTTTTTTTTGATGGTTGGACTGCTGAGAACACAGAGACTCACCGACATTCATCCTCATGAAGGGACTGTTTGATTATTTTAGGGTTTACTGAAGAATTTGACCTTTTTAAAACCCTAAATTAACCCTTTGAAACCTGGAGCGACATCACTTTTCTTGTGTTGTTTTCAAAAGTATTTAAATCTTAGCAAGTTGTATAAAGTTGTGTGATTTTTCTCAAAAACATGGAGGAAAAAAAGGCAATGAGCAACTTGGCAATTGCAAGAAATTAGTAGATTTAGAAAATTATTTTTAAAAAGGGAGGAAACAACTATACTAATAATCATCATAATTAGATATTAAATATTTAATTATGTCGTAGAATTATTAATTTTTTAAGCACTTTTTCCAGGTCTTTTTTTATTTATCTGTTTATTTATTTTGATTTTTAAGTAATTTACAGCTAATTTTCTAGTACTTTTTACTAATTTCTCGCTAATTTTTGGGTCATTTTTTCTTTTATTGCTTCCCATGTTTTTGAAAGAAATCAAACCAATTTGTTCTGGTTTCAAAGGCTTAAGGAAAAAATGTTTCCAAACGTTCCCCGCTACCAATGTAAAGCGTCAAATCTAACGTCGACATGTTCAGCTCTTCATTTCTTCCCAGTTATAAAAGTCAAACAGTCTCCTAACTTTCATTTCACAGTTCATCATCTCACCTGAAACTCATCTGTCGTCTCCATTTCACAGATTTCTCCACTAACCTGCCGTTTGTGTTTTTGCTTTCACCTGTTTGTCTGCACTCGATGGTTTTTCCTCAGCGCAGCACGACGCTGCAGACACGGCGAGCTGCACGCTGCACGTTTCCCGCCGCTAATTATCAGACTGTAACTCCGAGATATTAAACCTGATCGTCTCAGGCCAGTCCCATTCACGTGTCAAGGATTTTAGGACGTTTTCAGGATTTTAGGACGTTTTTTGGACTAAACGACAGTGCTAGGATTTGAGGACATTCAGAGGATTTTAGGAAGTTTGGAGGATTTAAGACATTTTGAGGATTTTTGCATGTTGCATGGATTTTAGGACATTTCCTGTATTTAGGATTTTTCTTGGATTTTAGGATATTTCCAAGATTTTAGGATGTTTGGAAGATTTTTTGATGATTTTGAGGATTTTAGGATGTTTGGAAGATGTTTTGATGATTTTGAGGATTTTAGGATGTTTCGAGGATTTTAGGATGTTTGGAGGATTTAAGACATTTTGAGGATTTTAACATGTTTTCAGGATTTTAGGACATCTCTAAAATTTTATGACGTTTCTAAGATTTGATCACATTTTTAGGATTTGAAGGACATTATTTTAGATTTCAGGGCATTTTGAGGATTAAACCCTATTTTTCGGATTTTGAAATGTTTCTTGGATTTCAGCATGTTTTAGGATTTTTTTCTGCGTTTCGGGGATTTTGGGACATCAGGGTCGTAGCTAGTTCCTCTGCAGGAAGTTCTTTGCTGCACTGTTTTTGATTAAAAAGCTGTTTTGATGCTGTTTTATTGACTCTGGCGCCGTCTTTATACTAAAAGGACAGAAACAGTTCTCACTGTCAGTCACTTTATTCTTATTATGGATCAGAAAATGTTTGGGGGGGCACGCTGCATCCTGTCAGGGGCCAGATCTGGTCGTCAGTTTAATGTCCCTGCTGTAACTGTTTGATCCTCTCTCCGTTTGACTGACAGATCCCAGCCAGACTGCCCCCGCCCCCGCCGCCGCCGCTGCCGCCGCCGCTGCAGCTGTGGGGAACCCGGCCCCGGGAGCTCGCAGGATGGTCGCCATCTTTGATTATGATCCCCGAGAGAGCTCCCCGAACACCGACATCGAGGTCAGTCACATGCACGTGCGTCATATAACGTGTGTTTTTATATGTAGTGTTTTCTCATAATTTGACTTGTTTTTTGGGTTCAGGCTGAGCTGACCTTCAGTGCAGGAGACATCATTCACGTGTTTGGTGACATGGACGAAGACGGCTTCTTCTACGTGAGTGTCG
>NW_024629774.1:0-3128 GCF_008729295.1 Plectropomus leopardus
GTTTGATTTATGACTTAAACAATTTAAGTCATTTCTTGCCATCTAAGATCAGGTTTAATCAGATTTACCTGTTTTTAAATCGTCGCTTACAGTGTTTTTTGGTTTATTTTGGGGTTTTTTAATTGGAAAGCTTTTCCCTTTATTGCCTGATTTGTCATTTTTGTTTTTTTATTTCCTTTTGCTGTGTTTTTCCTCTCTGTGCTGTTTAGAGAAGTGCTATCCAAATAAAGTCATTATTACGATTCATCTTCAAGTGTTTTTTTATATTTCACAGCCATAATTCAGCACTGATTTCTGGCAAGAAAGCATCAGCTAAAAATTATTTAAATCCTGGGTCTTCAACAGGGGGTCCAGGGCCCTTTGGGGGTCCTCTGCAGGGGGGGCGCGAAATTATTGTTTGTTTGTTTATAATGTGTTTTTTCTATTTTCAAAAATTGAAATACTCCTGAAAATACACTAACACAATCCAACATATTTTGCTTTTTGCAACAATTCATCTGTGTTGATATGAAGTTTCCTCCCTAATATTAAAAAAAGCAAATGCAGGTCAAGACCCTGATATGTCCCTCTGCCCAGTTTTATATACAATGCAATTTTAATTTTATAGGCAATTATATATGCTGAAGAACATAAATCCACAAACAAACACAAATATATTCAGTTTATGGTCACATAAATCAAAGAAAACCAACAAGTAGTGACAATCTAGCTGGTGTGAGTGAATACTTCGCATTTCTGCTTAATTAAATGATATAAATAATTAATAAATCATAATAATTGCTAAAAAAAAAAAAAAAAACACAATAATTTTGTTTGTTTGGGTATCATACCACTAAAATAAATGTTTATATTAATCTCACGTTGTTTTACATCATGAAGTAGGCCAATGATAAGGTCCTCCTGTATGTAGAGCACCGGAGACATAATATAATACCTGATAAGAAACTTATCAGAGCCTCCGTGCTGAAATAACGAGGTGCTGATGTGAAGGAGCACAACTTTAAAAGTCCAGTTTAAACCCCAAAATGTTATGTACAAAATGTTTTATTACTTTCATACGTTTTGTCTCTTATATCTGTAAACACAAAGCGGTACAGACTAACTCCTGGAAGTTCTAGAAACCTCAAATCTAAGCTGACGCAGATGTGGCGCCAAAACCTCATATTGAAACTAAATAAATAAACTGCTTAATCCTCAATAAAAGCTCGGTCGACACAAAGTCACTTTTATTTAATTCACATTAACACAAAGAAAAATTCGGCTAACTTCGGCTACATTATATCGCTGTATGAAGTTTCTATTCGCGGTTAAAACCAGCCTCCACCTGTTCGGATTAGCCTGTTAGCATCTGCGGACCAAACAGAAACTCACCTGTAAACTCGGTGTGTTCAGTCGGCAGGTTTCAGCTGTCAGCCATCGCGTTTATCCCAAAATGTGACGCTTTAAAACTCGGTGTTTTTTACCTCTTGTGAGAAGACAACAAAAACAGGATGAGGTGCCACCACCTGAGTGCCAAACACTCTGAGAGAGGAGGGGGGCGGAGGGCGGGGTCTGTCCGTCAGGTGTGCGCTGTGGCCCCGCCCCCTGAGGTCATGTTAACAGGTGAACGAGTTCAAAGGTGTGCAGACGTTACAGGTGTAGTGTCAAAGACTGTTTCCCCATCCCTATGTGTTTGTGTATCTGTTTATTTTCTTATATTTTTGTTATTCCCTCTTCTATTTTCCCCGCTCCCTCTCTCTGCTATATTTTATTTATTTAAACTGTAATTTTAATCCTTCCTCTGCTGCCCCAATTTTAAGGTTTTGACTGTTTTTGTTGTTGTTTTTGTGTTGCTTTGTAGTCACTTTGTATCTCTCTGTGGTGGTTTTAAGATATTAAGATATTAAGATATCTTTGTGTCATTCTGGGGTAATCTTGTTTTTTTATGGTTATTTTGTGCCTCTTTGTGGTTGTTTTGCCCATTTTTGTAGTGAGTTTTTGTCTCTTTGCAGTCTTTTTGTGTCTCTTTGAGGTCATTTACACACCAAACTACACTACACAATAAATGACATGCAGAAAATGAGAAAACCGTTTTCATGATGTGAAACAGAATACTAAGCAGGTTTAATTATTTCTGTTTTGTTATTTAGGATTACAGCCGGTGGCAGAAAGTAACTAAGTACATTTTCTCCAAGTAGACATTTCAGATGGAAATGTTCAATCTTTAATTGGCAACTGTTTTAATATTTTTTGTTATTTTTCAAGCAAAATTTTTAAGTTTATTCCCATAATTGTTTCAATTTCTGGGTTGTGGAGATTTATTTATTTTGGCTGTTTTAAATGTTATTTTTCTGAGTTTAAAAAACATTAAGACATCAAGCTGGGTTTTAGGAATTTTATTTGTAGCGGGATTTTTACATTTTCTAACCATTAATCAGTTAACAGAGAAAATAATATGTATATTAATCAAACGCGGATTTATTATGTGTTCGTGCTGCTGATGAATGAGCTCTGCAGGGACAGTGCTCATTCATCAAATTCATTCAAATTCATCAAAATATTACTTTTAAATGCAATTTATATATTTTATATAAAAAAATTTTCTTGTTAAAAAAAGGGAACTTCATAGTTACAATGTGCCTTGAATGATATTACATTTATTATTTAAAGTAAATAGTCGTGATGAAAGCAGTTTGTCTCCATCTGGTGGTTAAATGTGATGAACTGCAGAGAAACAGGTGAGTTGTTTTTCTCTTTCTGACAGGTGAGTTTCACTCTGAGTGAAGTTCAACCTGAGTTAAACATTTACAAACATTTACGAACCCGAGAGGCTCAGCAAGAGACGCACTGAACCCGAAATTCAAACTCTTTAATTGAGGCAATTATTAGCCTACAATAATAATAACTTGTATTTTATCCGGAGGTAATATTTTAATCTCCAACAGCAGCATGTTTTTTCTGGCAAGACAACATATTAATTCATGTTTTCAGTCTTTTGACAAATTTTTCAAATGTATATTTAAAAAACGTTTCCACTAAAATCTGTTATTTAATTCTTACTTAAAAAAAACACCAGAAAAGCCACGCAGTACATTTACTATATAATTTTGACTTTGAGTAATTTCTATTTCATGCTACTGCATATTTCT
>NW_024629775.1:0-1863 GCF_008729295.1 Plectropomus leopardus
ATGTGAATCTGCAAAGTACCACCAAACATTACATTAATGATTAGATTAGATCTTTGTTTGTCCAAAATGTGGTTAAATGTCTTTGGCTTCACAAATACACATGGATTACACATTGGTTTGGATTACAACCAAAACAACATTTAAAAACAAACAAAAAAAGTACAAAAAAATGTAATTTGTTAAGTTAAAAATGTAAAATTAATCATTTCATAAACTGACACACGGTACAGTATTCAAAAGTTAAAGTTTTTTTTCCAGTTTTATGTTTGATGTAGTGGAGAAAGTACAACATATGCTTCTTAAGTAACAAAAAAAGTTAAAATATTTATATACCTTAAGATTGTACTTAAAAAAGTACTTGAAAATTGTTATTTTCCACCTCAGTCTAACAATATAATTGTATGCTTTTGCATTAATATTTAACACTATGCGAACAAAGGAGCTCTAAACTAAACCACCGAAAACCTCAGTGCACTCAGCGCTGTTCACATACTGAAACTTTCACCCTCTAAACCTAAAAAAGGACCTGAATTACACCTAAAATACACTCGAAGCTGCGTACCTTCTGGAAGGTGTACTGGATCTTCAGGCCCTTCTCCTTCGCCTCGTCCCGGAGCTCCGTGAGCCACCGGAGGAACAGCGGGTTCGGGCAGGACGGCAGCACGCGTTTCCGACCCAGCCGGACCGGCTCCGGAGAGGGCATCCCTTTGTGGTCTGAGAGGAGATAGATGACACCGTTAACTAACAAAACACACCATTAAATCATACAAAAACACCTAAAAATCCGTCTTTGAGCTCAAAACAAACAGCAGCGTCCTGCTGCAGCGTTAGCTAACAGAAGCTAACTATAGCTAACAGAAGCTAACTATAGCTAACAGAGGCTAACGTTAGCTCCCTCAAACTAGCGATTTAAAACTTTCAGGCGACAATCCGCCATATTTAGGAGTAGTAGGACACCTTTGTGTTATTTTTGTGTTTTAAACAGTGAGATAAGTCGTGTTTGTGACTGAAAACGGCTCACCTTTTCACCTGTGAGTATCAGCAGCTGTTGGCGCGTCGTATTCAAAAACACTTCCGTGTTTACGTCACATACCGGAAGTCACCGGAAGTGGAATCTAAGGGACGATAACGTAAACAGTGACACTCAGCGGCGAGTTCAGGAATAAATGAATGTAAAAATATAAATATACACAGCTGGAAAATGGATAAATCTGTACAAATTGGCTTTATTTCTTAAAATAAAAATAATTATGATTATAAAAAAAACGCTAAAAGGAACACGTTTAGAAATTGCACTAAAAATAGCTAGAAATTAGTAAAAAGTACAAAAAAAATGTTGAAAATAGTAAAATAAATAAAATTAAGAAAAGACCTGGAAAATGCTTTTAGAAATTTAAATATTTTTGTAAAATAATATGTAATTATGACAATTATAAACATATTTTTTTCTAGCTTTTGTGAAATATTTATTACCAAGTTAGTCATTGCCTTTTTGACATGTTTTTGAAAGAAATTGCACTGATTTGCCCATGGCTCAAAGGTTTAAATACTTGTGAAGGCATCTGAAAATACCAATTCACAAGTATATGCTCTCAAAAACCCCAGGCCTGTCGGTTCTGGCAATTTTGTCGTTTATTTAAAATTTGGTTATTTTTCTTTTCATTTTAATTTTTTTCATGTGTTTTTTATATTGACAATTTTTAATTCATAAAAACTTTTTTTTCTTTTCCCTGGTAATTTTAATTTTAAAGAAAAACATATAAAACACTTTTAAGGAAAAAGTGTTTTATATGTTTTTCTTTAAAAAATAATTGGCTTTTTTTTTTTTTTTTTTTAATTTTGGGTGATTTCTTTGTTTAAAGA
>NW_024629776.1:0-2224 GCF_008729295.1 Plectropomus leopardus
ATTATTATAGTAATCATAACTATACTTACAGCTATATAAGAGCCTAATCCCAACAAAAGTTTTTGAAACCTGAAAGTAGTAGTATTGTCTCCTCTTGCTAAAGAAAATGCTAGATTTTGACCAATGTTTTTTCGTTTGTTTGTTTGTTTTTAACCATTTGAAATCCGTAAAGACATCACTTTTCTTGTGTTGTGCCCAGATACCTTTCACAGGTATTTAAACTTGTGAGCACAAAGCAAATTGGTTTGATTTGTTTCCAAAACATTGTGGAAAAATGCAACAAGCAACTTGCCAAGACATCTCCCACAAATTGCAACTAAATTAGTTGATTAAAATGTTTTTAAAAAGACAAAAAGGGAAAAATGTCTTGAAAACTACATTTTTTTATTTATTTGATATTATCGCATGTAAATTTATGTTGCAGAATTATTGTTACTCTTTAAGCACTTTTTAGGTGATTGCCTCGTTTTTGTTTAATTTAAACTTAACTTACTTTTTTCTTATTCTTTTAAACTTGTACTTTTTACCGATTTCTTGCCATTTTTTGGGTAATTTCTCCTTAAGTTGCTCATTGCCTTCTTTGCATGTTTTTAAAAGAAATCAAGTTAATTTACGCAGATTTCAAAGGTTAAAGGGATCGAAACTCCAGCAAGTTTTGTCGCATTTAGAACTTAATTTTAAATAATCTTGCACTAAAGCTTTTCTAAATACAGCTCGAGTTTCTACCCCATTTTGATGTATTTTTCTTCTTCATGCACGTGCATTAGGAGCAGGTGAAGTTGTGTCAGAGACCCTCAAACCTGCTTCTGATGTGTTTTATTTTCGCTCCTGTAAAAAAACCTTTTTGGTAATCTCACTTTGCATTAAGTTCTTCACATCATTACACACATTCAGCTCTTCATCTCCTCTCTGCTGTCTCCTCACAGAGTCCTGCTCCTCCTCCCTCCTGCTGCGGCGCAGCGGCTCCTCTCCTCTCTGCAGGGTCCGCGCGCCACCTGCTGGTGACGCATCCCAGCTCACCTGTGTGGGCTTCGCTTCAGCGTTTACATTTACTGTTACACCGCGTCTAACAACAAGTCTAATAACATGTTATAAGTCTAAGAACATCACGTGAGTCACAAAAAGGAAGATTTAAAAAAAGAGACATTCATGTATGTCATTTTTTACATTTTTGACTGCACTTTAAATTTCTACCTCAAACACTCAAAATAGATAATTTGTCAGCTTTGTTGCAAAATGTGCATGTCTTTAAAGAATTTCAACCAACTTAATTTTTTTTTTAACTCTGAGTAAAGTAACTCTAAAATTAAGTAACTAAAACATCCACTGTATCAATAAAAAAATATTGGCCTAGAACATGTTAAATTACATTTGTTTTGCTCTTAATTGATAGAAAAAGGAAGATGTACATTCCTGTGTATCTTTTTGGTATTTTTGACTGCACTGTAAATTTCTACTTCAAACACTCAAAATGGACAATTTGTCAGTTTTGATGCAAAAGATGAAATAATAAATGTTAAGAATTATACTGTATGTGTGCAAGAATTTCAACCAACTTAATTTATTTTTTAAACTCAGAGTAAAATGCATTATGTTCATACAAAATATTACTTTCTAGTTATGTAAGAATGTGTTTTAAGTCCTACAACATGTTGTCAGACTCATAAATTCACTTTTGTTTTGCAAAAATTGCATTCCTGCACTTTAAATTTCTACCTTAAACACTCATAATGGACAGTTTTGTCAGTTTTGATGCAAAAGTTTAAATAATAAATGTTAAGAGCTGCACTCTGTGTGTGTGCGTGTATTTTCTTTTTTTTTTGGAGTAAAGTAACTTTATTACATTTATTCACTGGCATTAGTTTGTCTGAAAGTATATAAAAAAAAACTTGCATTGTTTTAAAACACAATATTTCTCTAGTCATGTAAGATTTTTGGCTCAAGCCCAGCTGAAAATATAAACTGCAAAGTGGAAAGATTGTTTCAATTAAAAATCACGACCTATTTACATGTAAAACTATGCACTGGTTTAATTTAGATTTTTTATTTTAAAATTTGAAATTTTGAGTTTTTTCAAACTGATTTTTTTCATTTGGGAAAAATAATAGATTATTTACTTATTTCTATTTATAGTATATATGACACGTTATAGATACACACAATGATACATACAGTGATATACAGTCATTCAATCAGCATTTGCTCTTATTTTGAAGAATCAACA
>NW_024629777.1:0-1756 GCF_008729295.1 Plectropomus leopardus
CATCAAGTCACATCAGTGTTTCCCACTGAAAAAAATGAATGAAAAATTGAAAATGAAAATGAAAATTAATTCAGTGAGCTCTGACAAGTCCTATAAATTACTGCTGACATCTCTAATCTATAAAATCAGGCATCAGTAAAGATACTGACAGTAAAATACAATGAAACACATTAAAAAAAGACTTGAGTATAGGTGAGGGACAGATTAAAACATACAGCAGATTACAGTCACGTAAGGAAACTGTAAACTCGTACCTTTAACTATCTGTTTGGCACACTGGTCGTACACTTGCTCCTGCGACGTGTTGGGAGGCAGCACGCGGTCGAACACGTACGGTTTACTCTGTTTTAAAAGCAACACACGACACGTTAACGGCAGCAGAAAAATCAGACACATCAAACAACAGCATGGCAAGATTTTTTTTCACGATGTCATTTATTTTTCTGTCATTTATCTTCGATTAACATTGCAAAAAAAAAAAGGATTTATTCAAAAAAAAAAAGTGATTTGATGAGATGAGTGTGTGAAAGTGAGTAAAATCTGAAAAAGGGTTAAAATAAGTTTCGGAGTTCAATATTATGACTGGCTGAGTTTTTTTGTGGTTATTTCGGGAATTTTAATTTAGATTTTCCTAATGATTTTTATTTTTAAAAAAAGCAGTGCTATTGATATTTTTAAGAAAGATTATCTGCCAAAATCATCTAAAAACAAAAAAAAAAAAAGATTTTTTTAAAAAATCAATAAAATGATATCAGATTGGATTAATCTATAAATGTGGATTATTTACAATTAGATTTATAAAACAATATGAACATCAAAACAGTTTGTTAATTTACTGATTTCTGATTTATTGTCACTTTTTACTTGCAAAACTGCAAACTTTTTGGGGAGAGATTTTCGTAATGCTTTTAATTTTAAATTTTTTTTTTTAAAGCAGCGATATTGTTTTTTATCAAGTGATTACAATGAAACAAGCAGGATTATATCCAAAAAAAACCCTGAAATATTGTTGGAAATAAAAAAAACAGTAAATTAAATAAAAGTTATATTAGATTGGGTCAATCTACTAAGTGGATTACCTACAATTAGACAAATAAAACAATGTAAGTATCAGCAAAGTATGTCCATTAAAAGAAGCCACTGATTACTGTTTTTAATTTATTATCACTATTTTACTCTGAAAAAAACTGCAATACTGCATCTTGAGGTACTTAAAAACACTGTGTGTGTAACAGGTAAATTCAAAGCGGCATTTATACACATCTAAACCTGAAATAATTAGAAATATATTGATAAACCAGACTGCATAAAGTGTTTTCTCACTGCAGCGTTTTAAAACTGGAAGCTTCCAGTCTGATGATCCATCATCCCGCCGCCCTTCGACCGCTGACTCCGACTGCGTCTCTCTCGGGATAAAAGCTTCGCTGCTGTGAAATGCAGCTCTCAGCACTCTCGCTCCCTCTGAACCCCGAAATAAAGCGGAGAAACCACCGACACCAACAGCACGGCCTCAGTTTTCTGCAGTCTGATTGACGGCACGAGACGGTGACGTGCAGATTGTCCTGACAGAACTGAAGCGTTTCTGGGCGATAAAGCAGCACGATGAATAATGCAGGACGTGCTGACGGTGAGCGGCGAGGACGCATCTGCAACAACACACTGGGGCAGAGGTCACTTCCTGTCTGTGTGTGTGGTCGCATACGAGCTGTAGAGCACTTTTAACAGATTTATAGGTCACGTTGACAGATATAGTACC
>NW_024629778.1:0-2258 GCF_008729295.1 Plectropomus leopardus
AGGCAACGACACGCCGTCAAAATATGTCTAATATGTTTCTGTGAGCTTTGACTGAAGGTTAAATGCAGTTTTATGTTTTTTCAAATAACTACTGATTGATCGATGGTTAATTTCACAGATCAATCGATTAAGGAAAGTGCTGAAAATCTGCAACCTTAGTGATATCTGAAGATGAACGGGGAAATATCTGTAATTACAGTGAAAAACTACATCTAAGGCACATCTGAGGGAATTTAGGTGGAAAAACATCATGAATTACTTCCTGCTCGGAGGTTTTGGGAACAAATTACTGGAGGTTAATGTGGTTCAAATGGAGCCAAACATTATCAGCTATTTTGGGAACTCCTGAAACTAACACCCTCCTGGCATGAAGTGTTTACAAACTATATTTCAAATCTCTATTCCAGAGGATGTTCTTTATATGTTATATATATTTTTATATATTGCCCTGATGAGTTACACCCAGATGCTCCAACATTAGAGGGTTAAAAAATATTCATAAAATACACTATAAATTCATAAAACACGTTTTAATGCAAGTATGCAGCTGAAATGAGCTGATAATATCTATTTAAAGCAGGATCTGATAAAAAATAAAATCTCGGTGGTTGAGTCTTACTCGATGATGTGCTGGACGTCCACCTCAGACACGTCTTCGCTGTCGGGGTCGGGGATCTTCTTCTTCTCCTCTGCTGCTGGAGCCGCGGAGGCATGTGGCTGCTCCTCCTCCTCCTCCTAAAACAACAACAGAGCTCAGTTTGTGGAGCCGTTTGGAGCTAAAACAAAGTACAAACACTTTAAAAAGACGTACAAAAAACTTTTCTTAAGAGGGATATGGATGCGGAGGTAGGTTAACTTATCGCAACTCAGTTGTTCAAAAAATGCTTTTAATGTGAAATGAATGTCATATGACTTTAATTTTGTGTGTATTTTCATGTATTCTATTTTGTAACTTTCAATAAAATGTAACATTATTATTATTATTTTATTTTTTGGAGCCACCTTGTTGATGTCGTTTCCAACAAGCACAAAATTTAGTATCAAAATAAAAGTTTCAAAGTTTCTGCTCCTGCTGCTTCTTCTTTTTAACTCTCTAACCGAAAAAAGTGCTATTATGTTATTATTAATCATGTATTTTATTTATGACTTACTAATTATTTTAAATTTTATATCTAAACTCTTTCATCTTTTATTGGACGCCTGTTTCGTTTATTATGTTTTTAAAATTTATTGCTCTGTAAAGCACTTTGAATCGACCTGCTGTATGAAATGAGCTGCACAAATAAAGCTGTCCTGATAGTTTATAAAATGTGGGACGTAGTTTATATAGAATGAGATCGTATAAATGGGGAGGAATAGATAAGTGTGCACCTCTGGGTACTCCTTTTATAACGTGACATTTACGTTAAAGTGGCTTGTTTATTGAGATTAATGTGTAAGTTCTGTGTAAATTTTATCTTTATGTTTTTGTCTGCTTTTATTTGTGGGGTTTTTTTTTTATAAATAGTTTGATATAAAGATTAATTCATTCATTTATTGTGTTGTTCACCTCCTCCTCCTCCTCCTCTTCTTCGGAGCTGCTGTCTTCGCTGTCTGAGCGCGGCGCCACTTCGTATCTGCAGAAGGAACAAAACGTTTTTGACGAGATTAAAAACATTCAGATACGATGGGTTTGTTTCTCCTGTAACTGTTCTGTGTATTTTACGCTTAGTTCCAGAAAATCGGCGTCCAGCGTTACAAAACCAGTGAAACTATAAAATTCATGAAATAGTGATGATTTGTCGGACGTGACGCTGACCCCGGGTTCATTTCCAGCCAGGCATCCAGCTGCCCGGCCTTCGGCGCCTCCATCCCGGTCAGGATCTTTCCGCTGTCCACGTGGATGACCTTTACCGGGAGGTCGCTCATCTGACTGGTCTCATCTAAAGGCTGCGAGAAGAGAGAAAAAATGTAAATATATCCAGAAAACTGCACATTATGATTATCTTTTAACATCTTGTTACAGTAGATGTGTTATTCTTTCTAACTCACCTCTCCATCGGGTCCCAGCGTAGGAGCGCCTCCCTCCACAGCCTCTGGCTTCTGAAAGAGAGACATTAAAAATACATGTAAAAATGCAATTCAATCTCTTGAAACCTGAGCAAACTGGTTTAATTTCAATAAAAAGAAATGGAAGGAAATTACCCCAAATAAGCAAGAAACAAGGAAAAAAGTTAAAGAAAATTACCTGAAAATTAGCAAAAATTGAAAATAAAAAT
>NW_024629779.1:0-2080 GCF_008729295.1 Plectropomus leopardus
TGCCATACTATAGCCTTGCTTTTTTGGTCATTTTTTCAACATGCTACATGTTGGTGTTTTTGGTCTTATTTGGACGTTTAAATGCTATGGCGTGTCTCAGCACACTATTGTCTGTTGTTTTGAAATGATTTCACCTATTTTTGGGACATGTCAAATTTTGACATTTTTGCCATACTATAGCCTTGCTGTTTTGGTCATTTTTTTGACATGCTATATTATGGTGTTTTTGGCAATTTTTGCAACTTTCTGGTGCTATGGCATGTCTAAGCACGCTATTCTATGCTGTTCTGACGTGTTTTTAAATGTTTTTGGGACGTGTCATATTTGACATTTTTGCCATACTATAGACTTGCTGTTTTGGTCACATTTTCGACATGCTATATTTTGGTTTTGTTGGTCTTATTTCCACGTTTTCATGTTATGGCATGTCTAAGCACGCTATTTTATGCTGTTTTGAGGTGTTTTTAACTGTTTTTGAGATGTGTCAAATTTTGACATTTTTGCCATACTATAGCCTTGCTGTTTTGGTCATTTTTTTGACATGCTATATTATGGTGTTTTTGGCGATTTTTGCAACTTTCTGATGCTATGGCATGTCTAAGCACGCTATTTTATGCTGTTTTGAGGTGTTTATAACTGTTTTTGGGACGTGTCATATTTTGACATTTTTGCCATACTATAGCCTTGCATTTTTGGTCATTTTTTCAACACGCTACATGTTGGTGTTTTTGGTCTTATATGGACGTTTAAATGCTATGGCGTGTCTCAGCACACTATTGTCTGTTGTTTTGAAATGATTTCACCTATTTTTGGGACATGTCAAATTTTGACATTTTTGCCATACTATAGCCTTGCTGTTTTGGTCATTTTTTTGACATGCTATATTATGGTGTTTTTGGCGATTTTTGCAACTTTCTGATGCTATGGCATGTCTAAGCACGCTATTCTATGCTGTTCTGACGTGTTTTTAAATGTTTTTGGGACGTGTCATATTTGACATTTTTGCCATACTATAGACTTGCTGTTTTGGTCATTTTTTTGACATGCTACATGTTGGTGTTTTTGGTCTTATTTGGACGTTTAAATGCTATGGCGTGTCTCAGCACGCTATTGACTGTTGTTTTGAAATGATTTCACCTATTTTTGGGACATGTCAAATTTTGACATTTTTGCCATACTATAGCCTTGCTTTTTTGGTCATTTTTTCAACATGCTACATGTTGGTGTTTTTGGTCTTATTTGGACGTTTAAATGCTATGGCGTGTCTCAGCACACTATTGTCTGTTGTTTTGAAATGATTTCACCTATTTTTGGGACATGTCAAATTTTGACATTTTTGCCATACTATAGCCTTGCTGTTTTGGTCATTTTTTTGACATGCTATATTATGGTGTTTTTGGCAATTTTTGCAACTTTCTGGTGCTATGGCATGTCTAAGCACGCTATTCTATGCTGTTCTGACGTGTTTTTAAATGTTTTTGGGACGTGTCATATTTGACATTTTTGCCATACTATAGACTTGCTGTTTTGGTCACATTTTCGACATGCTATATTTTGGTTTTGTTGGTCTTATTTCCACGTTTTCATGTTATGGCATGTCTAAGCACGCTATTTTATGCTGTTTTGAGGTGTTTTTAACTGTTTTTGAGATGTGTCAAATTTTGACATTTTTGCCATACTATAGCCTTGCTGTTTTGGTCATTTTTTTGACATGCTATATTATGGTGTTTTTGGCGATTTTTGCAACTTTCTGATGCTATGGCATGTCTAAGCACGCTATTTTATGCTGTTTTGAGGTGTTTATAACTGTTTTTGGGACGTGTCATATTTTGACATTTTTGCCATACTATAGCCTTGCATTTTTGGTCATTTTTTCAACACGCTACATGTTGGTGTTTTTGGTCTTATATGGACGTTTAAATGCTATGGCGTGTCTCAGCACACTATTGTCTGTTGTTTTGAAATGATTTCACCTATTTTTGGGACATGTCAAATTTTGACATTTTTGCCATACTATAGCCTTGCTGTTTTGGTCATTTTTTTGACATGCTATATTATGGTGTTTTTGGCGATTTTTGCA
>NW_024629780.1:0-1282 GCF_008729295.1 Plectropomus leopardus
TTTGGACACAAAAAAAAAGAATTGGGACAGATTTGAAATTGTACTCGATGATGGTGCTAAATTAAAAGTAAAGAGTTTACTTAAGTTATTACAATTTATCCTGAGGGTGAAGCTAGAGGAAGAATCAGAGGACCACCACTGTTTTTAGGATTTATCCTCTGGGGAGGATGAACGTCTGTACAAAATTTCACAACAATCCATCAAATAATTTTTGAGATATTTGAGTTGAGTTGAGCGAGGCGAAAAATACTCTGAAATATTTGTGAGCCAAACTGGAACTCATACTGGTCATATGACATCATTTCCTCTCTCGTCTCCGGGGCAACCAGCTCAAGTTGTCTCGACATGATCCGACATCATCAGAGTCTCAGAGGAAACAATCAGAGCGAGCGTGTGTAAACAAACCGTTTCTAACTTCCTGTTGATCCGCCTGAAGACGAGGGTAGAGTCTAAAGCATCTTAATGCGGTTACGTTTTTTTCAAATAATTTCACCAAATTTTATTTAACAGTCTATTCACTGCCTGTTTCTGACTGATATTAATATTTATGAATTTATTTTCTAATAAATAGCAGCTAACATTCAGATTAAACAAACAAAGCGCATCAACTTGAATTCAGTGCAAAATAAAACAAAAAATATACTTATTTATTTTACTTGGTCATTTACCAACAAAATATAAAATTTGCAACCAAAACTATATTTAATCAACAAAATTACACTTTTACAAAACAGAGTTATGTTTATGTTTAGGAGAGGTGCCGATTTATCCGGTCAGATTTGTGTTAATTTTTTAAAAATCTGTCCAGAGCTGCACGACAATCTGACAATCTTAATTTACAGAATATAAACAAGTGACTTAAATCTGAAGTAATCTGCGTCCAGTAATCTCCTCTGATGAATCTGACAGTAAAACAAAATTTCTGATTATTGCTCCCAGGTTGTGTTTATATAAACAAGGATGCTGGGTAATGTAGTGTAAACGTATTAAATCATGAGTTTTACTGATCAGGATAAACGTGACTTTAGTTCTGGATCAAACACCTGAGACAGTCTGACGACGAAGATGCCCCGCAGGTTTCTTCATCCTTTGATGATGAGGGTGGCGATTTGCTGCGGCATCGTGTAGATGATGAGGGCGAGGAAGAGCGTGAGGATGGCGAGGATGACCAGAGCGATGATGAACTTCTTGAACTTCTTCCAGATGAGGAAGATGAAGGTCTTCATGGGGTTGACGAACCAGGTGAAGCTGGTAGAGGGACGACTGGAGGGAGGACAGGAGA
>NW_024629781.1:0-2312 GCF_008729295.1 Plectropomus leopardus
ATAATAATACTGGTGAAGAATAATAAAATATAATAACTGGTCCAAAAACATTACATTTATTGCTGGAAAAAAGAATTAGTCAATAATAATAATAAGAAGAACAACAACAGCAATAATAAAAAAGGAAATTAAAAAATGTTTTTAAAAAACCATAGAAACGAAAGAAAAAACATAAACTTTTTTGTTATCATCATCATCATCATCATACAAAACAACAAAAACAAACAAACAGGACACCTTTTGTTATTTTGGCCCCAGGGACACAAAACATGCAAAATACAAAAAAACCCAACAAAAACAAAAAACATACATAAATTAATAAAAATTAAGAACAACAATTAAAAATTGTCGCTTTTTCTTGGCGAGGTCCTCAAATAGTTAAATTAAAAGTTACTGCAGTAAAGTGGTGTAAAAAGAGGTGAAGTCCCCTCTGCCCTCAATAGTTCCCTTCGTAGGGCCCTACTGCGGATTTCCTTCAACTTCTCAGATGTCAGACACTCGGGGGGCTCATGTTGCCTTCCTCCTCCTCTTCCTCCTCCTCCTCCTCTTCCTCCTCCTCCTCCTCCTCGGAAACGGGATGTGATGTAAATACACAGAAAGTTTTTTTGTTCCCGTCTCTGTGGAGTGTGCAGCTCTTCTTCTCCCTCAACTTTTTGTTTTTTTGGGGGGAGGAAAAGCTCCCAGAAGAAGCTCTGAACGTCGCGTCAGGCGGATCCGGTCTCCGTTAGTCTCCTCCACCATGATCCTGTGAGATCCACCGACACCGAGCCACCTCACCGAGCCGCCGGACCGACTGACACCGACCCGACCGGAGACAGGGCTGCTGCTGCCGCTGCTGTGGACCCGGAGGGAGCCCGCGGACAGGTAAGCAGCTGACAGTGTGTGTGTGTGTGCGTGTGTGTGTGTGTGATCAGAGACACAAAGAGGGCCCAAACTGCTGGAAACTTGAATCTGCAGGACAACAGAGCTGAGCTGGGATCTGCTGCTGCACGCGGAGGCCTAATGTCACATCTGTTTTTCTGGAGGAAAGTTACACAACATGAGAGCTCACGTTCAAAAAACCACAGCAGAAACACCAAAAACACCAAAAACACCGAAAACATCCGAAACATCCGCACAAACTGCAGAAAAACCTAAAAAAAACCCAACACGCGACATCACGCTGACATAAATACGCTGAGAGCTGCGCTGAAAATCACTGAGGATAATATTTAAACTTTCATCTGGAAAGTTTGTGAAAAAAAATCGTTACATTTCCTTAATTTAACCCTTTAAAGCTCAATCTGCTTGATTTCTTTCCAAAACACTCAGCTGTTATCTTTGAACCCAGATAACATTGATTTGTTTTCTTGAAGGCAACTTGGCAGGAAATGTCACACAAATTGCAAATAAATAATAATTAGTTTGAGGTGACAATAAAAGTATTTGTATTAAATAAAAAAAGGGTTGATGCCTTTGAATCTTTGAACGAACCCCAAGAACATAAGTTTGATTTCTGTCCAAAAAAAGACAAGAACTGAAGAAAAGATTAAAAAGCAATCAGCGACGGGCATTATTGTCCTGCAAAGTGCTAAAAAATTTAAAAGACAAAAAATGACCTGAAAATTAGCTGTAAAAGAGAGAGAATCATTAGAAAATTTTATCACCAAAACTGTCTCATTATTTTCTTAATATATGTAAAATCAGGTTACAGAAAATGTATTATTATAATTAATTTATCTATATTTCATGTTTTTTCAGGTAATTAGCCATTCTGATTATTTTACTTTTATATTTTGTGCTAATTTTTGATATTTTCGTCACAGATTTTTACTATTTTCTTGCCAATTTTGGGTCATTTCTTCTTCAGTTAGTCATTTCTTTTTTTCCAGGTTTCTTGGAGAAATCAGGCCGATTTTCTCAGGTTTCAAAGTGTTAATTATGTAGTTCATAAAGTCAAATATAATCACTATAATTCACTTTACTGTCACCATTTTAAAGTGTTAACATCAATCGAAAACCCCTCGATGTGCACCCTCACCTTTATTTTCAGAAATCATTTTCCCTGTTTACTCTCTGATTGAATTCTGTCGTTTGTTCGCAGCAGCACAGGTCGCGTGTGTGTTTTTAGGTGTGTAGTTGGTTATTTTTTAACTTTGTTCAGGTTAATCTCACCTGTCCGTTATCTGTCAGCATCACGTTGCTATGGTTACCATCAGAGCTGCACGGTCACAGTCGGTTCAGATGTTTTGTTGGTAAAAAAGTTTTTATTGTAGTGTTACCGTAAGCAGTGTGTGTGTGTGTGTGTGTGTGTGTGTGTGTGTGTGTGTGTG
>NW_024629782.1:0-2653 GCF_008729295.1 Plectropomus leopardus
TGTAAAGTAAAATGTTTAAACTTGAGTTTTACAGTAAAAACTGAGGAGAGAAAAAAGATTATTTGTGTTTTTACAGTGACGATTTGACGCCTCCTAGTGGACACAGACTGAAACAACAGCTGACAGGAGGAGGACACACAGATGGACACACAGACAGGTGGACAGACAGGTGGACAGACAGGTGTACCTCCTGTCGATGGTGGTGTAACACTCCCTCAGCCAGCTGATTCCCGGCAGTTTGTCTTTCTGACCTCCAGCACAAAGATACACCATCACATAGTTTTCTGCAACCATCAGATCCAGAGTCCCCACCACGTACCTACACACACACACACGCACAGAGCGACACAAGAAAACCACAATTATGTTACTTTTGTCCATTTTACATCTTTGTCTGTAAGTGTCTCCGGAGGACGGTGTGACGCCTCGGACGCCTGCTGAGCTGCAGATCAACCGAACACTAAACTGACGGTTTATTAGCCAGACTTTGCTGTTTCCAGGCAGGACTGTGCCCTAAACTGTGCATTTTAAACCCACACTTGTCTCGCGTCCTCCTCTTCGTGTCACTGCGCCGTGTTTGTTGTGACCTGCAGAATCAGCTCTGAGCTGGAATCTGCATCAAACGGCGACATTCATCTTTTAAACGGCGCACGCTCCCTTTAAACAAAGAAATGAATGAATGTCTGTGTCAGTTCCTCGTCCCTTCCTTCTCATCATTTCGTTTCCTCCGGAGTCCCTCTGCGCTGATTGGAGGCGATGGCGATCGGCCGCTGCAGGCTGACGGAGGACGCGAGTCCTGAAGACGAGCTGAGAGCAGCCGACGCTCTGCGATTGCGCCTCAGCGTGATGCACGTTAACGGACGCAAACTCTGCCGTCTTTGCTCTTTTGAAGCTCGTTCTGTGTTTTTTCTCTTCTGTTTGAGGGAGATTTTGTGAATTTCCCCGAAAACCTCAGTGGAGTGACTTTTAACCCCTTCGAGCCCATTTTAATATCACACACACTCAAACTGCACTTTTCAATATCTGACTATAAAAAACTGCATACATTATTTTCTACTTCACTAATAATTTTTTTGTTTTACCATCATCTCTCCTCATCAAAAGTATCAAATATTCACAAAGTTTCAAAATTTTAACCTTTAAATGCCAGATTTTTGTCATGATGTCACTGTTTTTAGGTGAAAAAAACACACAGCAAATGTATTGTTTCCGTTCCACAGTCTGGCAGGAACAGACGCTGTCGGCGTGTTTTGTGCAGATCAGGTTGCTTTTACCTGAACAGGTTGTCCATCACGTACTGGTAATTCTCCAGACTATTCTGCGGCAGGTAGCACGAGGAAAACACGATGATGTCATTCATACCGTCTCCATAGTAACCTGAGAGAAAACAGAGAAGGTACAGCAGGTGTTTGAGCTCCCGTCTACATTTTCAGATATTTTTGTGACTTGTGTCTTTTTGGGTCCCATGGCATCATGTGACCGACCTGGACCGAACTGTACTGCAAATCTAACAAAAAATGGACTGGAATGACAAATGACAAACTAAAAAAATAAAACTAAGTAAAGAACTAAACTTAAAAAAATGTATGTCTCAAAATAAAAATACATGTTTATGCAGCTCTAACAATAACGAAAAAAAAACATTAAAACTAACTAAAATAACTGAACTCAAAAAATGACTGAAAATAAAAAATAAGTATATGTATGCACCTCTAACAATAACTAAAATTAAACTAATATAAAAACCAAAATGGAAGACAAAAAACGCACTAAAACGAACTAAAAACTTAACTCAAAATAACTTAAAATAAAAACCAAAATTAGAGAAAAAAAAAACAATGGAACTAAATAAAAAAAAAAAACTGAAATGAAATTAACTCAAAATAAAAAATAAATCTAAAATATTTCCAATATTAAAAAAACCTTTGTGCACACGAACAATAACTGAAAATTAATTTTAAATAAAAATTTTAAAAAACTCATAAACTGTTCAGTGTGGACAAAAGAGCCAAAAAGTCGAGGAAAATATCCGTTTTTCAAAGTTTGCTGTGCGTGCGGACAGAGTCTGTGATTGAACCCTCACACGTCCGTAACCAGCAGGCGAGCGTTCGTACCTCCGTGTGACAGCACGCGCAGGAACGGCTCCAGGACGCTCATGTTGACGCGGCTCTCCTGCGGAGGGACGCCGGTGGAGAAACAGCGCCACCTGGTGCCCTGCCCGTCCACCATGTCCTCCCGCTCCAGAGCTCCCAGTTCGCTGTGCTCCGCCTCCGCTCCGCAGCCGCCCCCAGACTGGAACCTGGACCTGGGGCTGAAGCCGGGCGCTCTGCGGCGCCGGGACGCCACGCCGAGGCGCCGCAGGTCGTCTGGAAAACAACCCTGTGATGTCATCAAAGGTGTTCTGGGGACGGGTCGCATAAACAGGTGGACTGACCTTTGACCTCTCACCTTCCAGGTCCAGGTCGTAGATGGGGAAGGCCAGTGATTCGCTGTCAGAGGGCGTTTCCATGGCGTCAAGGTCAAAGTCGAGTCCCGTGTCATCGTCGTCCCCGAGTGACGGGGAGAGGAACACCGAGGGGAAGTCGTCTGAGACCATCGACTCGCTGCGACCTGAAGGGTTAAAAAATGATTTATTATTATTTATCTGTTTATT
>NW_024629783.1:0-3443 GCF_008729295.1 Plectropomus leopardus
ATATAAAATATATAAAAAATAAATAACTGGAAATGGTTATCAACCTCTTGTTTAAATGCTCTTAGCATTAATATTCAGCCCATCTTCTTTGTAGCCTTCATATCGTTCCTACTTTACAACCTCAAAGCACATGAACACAGCAAAGTCGGAAAAATGGCTTCCCAACTTGGAAACTCCGACCCTCCGACATAACATGAACGCAGCAAAAGACTCAGAGGTTATGGAGGTCTTCTAGAGCTCAGTTTCTGCTCTGTAGAGCAATTTAGAGATTGTAATATATTAGATTTGGTTGGAGGAGTTGGCAGTATAATTGACTTGCCTGGTGATGCAGGCGGGTGCAGGATGGGGCAAGGCCTAGAGACCTAATTAGATGGCTGCAAAAACTAACAATTTATGAAGGCATCACAACTGGGATGCTGCTGCTGGGATTCCCTCAAGGAGCTCATTCAATTGTAAACATGTTGGTGCACTTGCATACATGGATGATGCACAATGACTAATAAAAGCTATTTTTAAATTTCAAAAAGTCCCATCTCAGGGTAAACTTTAGGCTTGAAGCATTTCTTTTCCGTATTTAATTTATTTGACATTTTGCACTTAAATATTTTATTTGACAGTGTCCAGAAATATCTAAAATGTTCTTACAGATGTTTCCTTTGGTTTTGTGTTAGTAACGCCGGAAAATGGCTTGTTGAAGTTTTAATGTTTCATATATAAAAACAGTTGGGATTGGCCAAATGTTTAAAAAGCTCACTAATTCTTGAAGAATTTAAGTTGCAGAGACTGTTGTGCACCTACTGCAGTTTTTAATTCCCAGGCTGACTTTGATGATGGAGTAGTAGCACCATCTAGTGTTTTGAAACAGGGCAGTAGCACTAATCCTGTAATGTCAGAAAATGTAAGTTGAGGAAATTATTGAAAAAATGTCTACAGTGATAATAATAATTACAATGATAATAATTATGACATATAATATAATGCAATGTAATTTATTATAATATAATGTAATAATAGTTATTATAATAATTTAAGAGCCCAAAATGCAAGAGAGAAGAGCCTTAATCATTTTAAATATAGTTAACTATAACTGTGTCTCTGCATGTGTTAAAAACTAGTCTACTAAAATTTGGCTGACATTATTGAGTCATAATAGATTGGTAAGTAAAGCCACACTTCTAAACAGTGTTTTAAAGAAAACAAAATAGATTTAGAAAAATTCACCCATAGCCATCAAAAAAAGATAAAATTAGCAATTAATAAATAAATAAATAAATAGAAATTAAGACAACTTGGTGCTGCAGGAAACTAAATATGCGTCTTTTATTCTTTTATTCTTAAAAAAAAATCAATCATAAAAGGCACAGTCCACAAATATATTTGTCACACAACACAAATAATAGATCAGAAATAATCAACACAAATTTATCCTACAAAATTTACTGTAATTTGTAAATTCAAGCCATTATAGGGCAAATGAAACACAGCAGTTCTGCCCATGATTATGTAAGTTGTGATATACAGTACACAAGTTGTAACTGAAAAAATATATAATAAATAGAGATGTCATAGTGAATGCATAAAGACATTTCTAAAAAACAAAAAAACAAGCTACCAGTCCTATTTTAGTACACAATAACTACACTATTCAAAAAAATTATAAAATGTTATTCATGTCATAAATGTATTTTGTTAAGATAAATTATCTTAAACCTTTATTTATCTCAAAGAAATGCCCAGAACATAAAACAACAGCACCAGAAAATAAAAAAAAAATTAGAAAACACAAAAACACAGCAACCACTGATAATAAAAATCACACCAACCAATATCAGTCACTCAAGTACTGGAGGAGCTGAAGTTAGCACTGATCAGTAGCACCATATTGTATGTATGTCCTGCAATATGCCTAAAGATTTCTGCTACATAGATTTTTGGTTAAAAAAAAGTAAAGAGGAGGAGTACCCCTGAAAAATGCACTTTTAAGTTTCAGATTATCTCTACAACACTGTTAGTATTATCTATCTCACACTTAATATAGTAAACTATGCTGACCGCTAAGTTAGCTGCCAGACTGCTTTATCTGTAATATACTCACCTCTAGTTACTCTCACTGTCCCATTAGACTGCCCTCCAGCAGTGTAAACTCTGAGCAGCCTTTGGGTGGTACAGTATCTAAGGATTTATTTGCTTTATTTGGTGGAAGCATAAGTGTAACCATGAAGGTGAAATCAGACTTTAAAGTTATTTTCACCGACATCAAAAACAGGTATAAATTTTTGTCGCGTTGACAGAAAGGCCAGAGGTCACAGGCGGCTGGCTGTGAGACGTTCAGGAGACAAGCTTCTTTTGCTGTTAAATGCCTTAAAAAAAAGAGAGAGAAATGTTGACAATATTTACAACTATTCAGTCAAATTAAAAAAAATAAATAAATAAAGCTTTGATTCTGGGGTACATACCCTTAAAGCCACAGATGCGTGTGCATGTTGTTAAGTGGAAAGAGCAATACATCTGAATTTTTTAAATCTGAATTGTGGAAGTAGCCGGGCAACGTTGAAATTAATAAAAGGATGTAATGCCTCTCTTTATATGTTTGTTTGGCTGCACTGCTAAAATTTGTAGAGACTTACAAGACTGCGAGTTGGGCTGAGAGAGCGAGAGCGCACGGGGCTGACACTCCTGCTGCGGCTTCTGCTCCACTGCAAAAACAGACATCAGTAAACACGTGAGACTTTTCATTTTTAGCATTATTCACCAGAGTGCCGGTCCCCAACCTGGGAAGCTTCATGGGGGGTTGCCATGCTTTCTTTGATTTAAGGGGCATAAGAATTCATTTATTTACTTTTAGATATATACAGTAGGCTAATGTTTCAAGATATCATTCATTTTAAATTGTGAAGGAAACTAATAAAATTCATTATTTTCAAAGTTTAGTCAAGATATATATATATGTATATCAAAAACAGACCTAAAAACAGGCTATATTTATAGAGCCTTCACTTCCCATTAAAGAGCCCTGCCCTGCATTTGAAAAGTACACAGTTAAAACAACAAAAGAGCTGGTAGAACAACTGACAAGTACCAGAAGAAAAAAAGCAGTGACCCCCACCCCCTACCCCCCAAAAAAGAACCCCATCAAAGTTGTATGATTGTTAAAAATACCTTTTTAAAATACTAAAGTTCCTAAAAATAAAAGGAAAACTAATTTCTGGTGCAATATATGGAAATAATCTGCTCAAAAGTTATCCAAAATGCTACTTCTGCAAAAACTTCTTGCAGTAACTGAGTTCACTATTTGGATTAATTGTTGTTGCTCTGTGCTGTTTTTTAATGCATTGAATACATTATTAAATATCCATAAAATATGTCAATTAGTCAAGGTTCATCAGTTTACTCATAGATATAAAAGGTGTCCCACAAGGAAAAAGGCTGGGAACCATTGCTCC
>NW_024629784.1:0-2476 GCF_008729295.1 Plectropomus leopardus
GATATATATAGATATAGATATAGATATAGATATGAATGTATTTATTTGTCTTTTTGGGGACAGTTGAGTTAATAACTCCTTTCCTTATCGCCACACCCTTCCTCTCACACCATTGGCTCACGTCCCGGGACAGCTCCGTTTTCATTGGCTGCATTTTGTCAACACGCGGTCGCTGTGTGCCAGCCTTGTCAAGCCGCACACAGTCAGTTTGAAAACACCGGAAGTCAGATAGCGTAACACAAAATACCTATGTAACTTTACAAAAATGCCTGTTCGGTTACTTCCTTAGAATACTAGCATCTATAATTATCTTCTAGAGAAATAAATAAAACAATACATTTCGTCTGGGGACTGTTTTACGCGGTAAACGTCGTCATAATGGTTAATATGTTTTTACTTTGAAAGTCCTAACAGGAAGCGTATCAAGAACCGTCTTCCTGGTTGATGTGGACGGAGGCAGAGCTTGCTGGGTGAGGTCTGTTGTTGTAGCGGGGTAAATAATGGAGCGAAATAGTAAAATAGAGTCAGAAAAGCTAGGTGATTCGTTGAGTTAGATAGGCGTTAAAGCTCCTTATTTAACCTGGACAGGGAGACGTTTACCCCGGCGCTTCGCTGTCGGAGCTCCGGTGCTGCGGTTAGCTCACCATGGATGCTAGCTGCTAACCAAAGTCGCTAATGCTACATGCCAGCACAGTGCACCTGTCACCAGCTTCTTTGTCTCTCTCGTGTCGGCAGCTTTATCTCATATTCTCTCTTAATTAACTCCTAATTAACCGTTAGCTGCTGTTTTTTGCTACTTTCTCGGATGTGGAGGATAACCGAGGACACCTCTGTCAGCCGCGGCTACTGAGACAAAAGATGGAGCACCGATAGCTGCGTCCAGAAATGTATCATATCAACTCCCAACGTCCCACTGGATACTCATAACCCCCTCCCCCAAAAAACATATTCAGCTCGTTTACATAAAGATCGTAAAGAAATGGCGTCCTCCAAAGCAAAAGTCGCAGTTAACACTGAGAGCAGCAACTCCCCGAAAGAGAGTAAAAGCAACGCCAGCAGCTCAGCTGGAGAAGCAGCACCAAATAACCGTATCTACTGCCTGGATGACCTGGAGACCATGGCTACTGTCGGTGAGTAACGTTGACATGACACACGCACGGATGTCTCAACTCAGGGTCGGCCGATATTGATTTTTCAGGGCCGATACCGATAACCGATATTTGGAACCGGTATTCGGAACCGGTATTTGGCTGTCAACATTAAAAAAAAAATATTCACTCAAACAAAATAAAGATGTAAACAAATTAAAAATGTGTCTTCAGAAGTAGCTCTCAACAGGAATTGACGGATACTGGTTTACCAGGGCCTGATACCGATTATTAGTAGTTAAAGATACAGATAATCGATATATACTGAACTGATATGCATTTACAATTTTTAAAAAAAGGATTTTTTTTTTCTGTCAATATTTAGAAATTCGGAATTGCAAATGTTTAAAAAAAGTTTGAAAAGTAAATAAAAATAATAATAATTAGAAGATTACTTGAATGTGTATCAAAATAGCTAAAAAAGCGATTTCCGTCAATAAGGTAACTGATTAATCGAGCAATTGGTACTGTAATCAAAAGTTGAATTTTTCATTTTTTATTAACAAACATTTTAGTTCTGTAATGAAAAGTTGAATTTTTTTTATTATTTTTTAATTAACAAACACTTTAGGACTGTAATCAAAAGTTGAATTTTTTATTTTTTTTTAATTTTTTTTTTATCTCTGGATGCATAAGAAGTCTCACTTTATATAAAGAAAGAGTTCTTGTGCAGCTGCTTGTAGTAAGATATTAAATTCAGTTTTTTTTTTATTTGGTTTTTCAAACTTAAGTAAAAAACAGGTTGGTTGTCGATGGAATCGTGGTGACATTTCTGATGCAGTGCATCATCAGCCAGCCTTTTTTTGATGACTCATGCGCCTTATGAATTGCCTACTGACCTAAATCTACTTTTATCAAAGTTTTGAATATTTTACAGTGTGAATTTGACAAGACATCCAAGCAACCGGTCAGCTCACAGTTGAGTCGAAAATCAGAAAGTGGGTCACGCTGCGATAAACTGAGACATAATGAAGATATTTTCTATATTTTCGGTGATATTTGAGATAAACGGCTCCTCTTGATATAGATTTCGCATCGTTGTCGAGCTGCGTGCCGCCTTAGCGAAAAGCTGAGCTGACGGTCTCATATCAGGATATCAGCACTTTATCGATGTGTCACCCGGTCACAGCTGACCTACTTCAGCCTTTATCTTGTCCGCACATTTTGTTTGTTAAAGCTGGCTCATGTCGTTCTACACACAGTTTGTACCGTCGCTCTGTAGATCTTTCGTACGGGGGGAAACTGCACATCCTGTGATTAAAAAAAAAAAAAACAAAACAACACATTTTACATCACTTTTTTTTTTTTAATTTTTGTTTTTTAATTAT
>NW_024629785.1:0-2834 GCF_008729295.1 Plectropomus leopardus
CTGTTCCCGGTCTGTTCCCGGTCTGTTCGCGTCTTTCTGCCGCCTTTATCGGCTCAAACGAGCGAACGAACATCCGGACGGAACCGGACTCTTCCTCTGTGGTGTGTAACGGCGCCGGTAGCACCGGAATCAGCGGTTGATTTCCCGTTTGTTGTCGCGGTAGTGTGTGTTTGTGTGTGTGTGTGTGTGTGTGTGTGTGTGTATGATGGAGGAGAGCCGCTGCTAGTTTTTGGGGGTTTTTCGGTCTTTAAACCGGTTTCACTCTCACACCGACGGCCGTTAGCTAACAGCGGCTCCAGCGGGGCTTCCAGCTCGGTGTACCCGCCTCAGCAGCAGCCATGTCCGGCGGCAGGACCGCGCTGCTCCTCCTGCTCTGCTCCTGGATCCGGACCGGGGGAGCCTTCAACCTGGACACCGACAAACCCTCCGTGTTCAAGGGCCCCGACCGGAGCTACTTCGGCTTCTCGGTGGATTTCTTCAAAACCCCCAACAACCAGAGGTAAGAGGAGATCCCGTTATTATCGGTTTATTATCACTTTATCGTCGGTTTATTATGATCGATACCTTCAGAAACACAAGTTTCACTGTTGGAAAAAGTATTATATTGAAGTAAAAGTAGCATTATTAACGTGTAGAAATGCTGTTACAAGTACAAGTCTTGCATTTTAAAACCTTACTAAAGTAAACGTACAAAAATATTAGCTTCAACAATTTCCTCGGGACTGTTTTTGTTCAGAAGAAAAAAACAAAATCACCGTGATGTTAAAAAAAATCCCCAAAATGTCAAAGAAAAATACATTTTTAAAAATCTTTAAAAATTACAAAATTAAAGAAGTCAAAATGTTTTCTTGAAGAAATAGGCAAAAGAAATCATGTATTTTTTTTCTTTAAAAATCAATCAAATTTTTTTCAGAAGAAAGACAAATTTAGGAAAATTGCTAAAATTAAATGTAATGTCTGGAAAAGGCAACATTTTTACTTCAATAACTGCTAAAAAAAAAAAATTAAGGAAAAAAAATAGGCAAAACATTTTTTAAGAAAAAGAAAACTCCTAATTTTTTTTCTTTCAAAATCAATACATGTTTTTTTCCAGAAAAAAAGCCAATGTTTGTAAATGGCCAAAAAAAAAAAAAAAAAGAAATTACCAAAGTGTTGTTTTAAAAAATCTGCAAAAAAATTCAAAGCAAAAAAAAATCTGCAAAAAATGTTCAAGGGGAAAGAAAGGCTACATGTTTTCTTTAACGATTATTGGAAAAAATTTATAGGAAAAAAAAAATATTTCCAACATTTCTTCTTTAACAATCAGTGCGTTTTCAGTGTGGCATTGTATTAATAATTCATTGTTATTCTAATGTTTTTTCAGCTGTGTGAATAGTACTTTCATTTTAAAAAGTACCTTGAATTTGTGCTTAAATACAATACTTGAGTAAATGTATTTAATTTAATCCACCGCTGTAATAAAGGGAGCTTAGTAACCCTTAAATTTAAGGTGTTTTAAGCGGCCTCTCCCCTGAACTTAAAGGAAAACTGAGTCATGAAGTGATGCAACAGAGCCTGAGGTTATATGAAGACGTGCGCTCACAGATTTAGACATGATTAAGATTTCCTGAATGGAAGTTTGTCCTTTAGTGTTCATATTTTCATTTCCATTTCTCGTGGAGTCTGAGAGGAACGTCTTTGTTATCACGTTAACGCTCTCGTGATCCGTCTGCAGTTCTGCTCTTCTTGTTTCCTGTCGAGCGTCTGTTTTTAAAGATGCTAAAACAGGCAACAGATGATGTCATCGAACCTGCTGTTATTATATGAACACAGTATTTTAGTTTATCCCTGATGTTAGAAGCAGCTGTGTGTTAAACATCGCCTGCTGTCAGTCACCACATCGTAATCATTTCACATTTTCATATTTCCTGAATATTAGAAGAAAGAAAAAGAAAGTTTATCCTGATGAAGAGCTTTTCAGCATGCTCAGAATTCACCTTCTGTTTTATTTCACTAAGAAACATATTTAGTCATACACACTAAAATACATTTAAAAATACATGTCAGTTCATAGCAGAGTTCATGAAAAACACTAGTAAAGTCATGGAATTTACAAACAGCAATATACAGACCCTGAAAGTTTTGGAAAAGTCCTTGAGTTTTGTTTTACAAACCTGTATAATGTCATATGACGTGTTCAAGGACAATAGAAAATCTGAAGATCCAACAATAATGTCTGTTTTTACAGCTTCTGGCTGTGATAAATTGTTTTTGGTGATTTTTCAAAGAAAAACAAAAGAAACAATGAAATGTTTTCTCTGATAATTGGCCTAAAAAATGAAAGTAAAAAATTAATAAAATTACATCAAAATATATTCTTTTAAAAATAAAATTCAACCTTCATTTTTTTTAAATCACTTTTTTTTATCAAATTGGAAAAAAATCACAAAAAATGTCTTTAACAGTACTACAAAAAGAACCAATGGGCAGAATCGATGGGCGTTTCAGAGAACGTATGGTCCTTGAAAGGCCTGGAAAAATCTGGAAAGTTATGAGTAAAAATGTGTCTGTCACAGGAGTGCAGCTTCACTGAAAAGCGACGTGTCGCTCTCAGAGGAACTGGAGGGTTTTATGAGTTTTTACGTTGTCGTTTTAAATCTTCCCGGCAGCCTAAAATCAATCATAAATCGGTCTGAGTCTGAACGAATCAGTAAACCGTTCGGTTTTTAGACAATAAAAGTTTCTGTTTATGGTCAATTTTAATCCTCTTGAGTTTAGAAAATAAATCTTGTTTCTGTCTGCAGAGTCTTTGTGTATTTGTTGACGAAGCTACAGATGCTGATAAATGACAGGAA
>NW_024629786.1:0-1856 GCF_008729295.1 Plectropomus leopardus
CTGAAATATTAGTAATGTCCTAAAATCCTAACGCGCTAAAATCCAAGAATCCTTATAATGTCTTGAAATCCTAAAAATGTCCTGAAATCCCGGAAACATCTTAAAATCCAAGAAACGTCCTAAAATCCTACAAATGTCCTCAAATCCTAGAAACATGCTAAAATCCTAGAAACCTCTTAAAATCCTAGAAATGCCCTTAAATCCAAGAAACATCCTGAAATCCTATAAACATCCAAATATTCCAGAAACATGCTAAAATCCAAGATACGTTCTAAAATCGCCCAAAAATCCTTAAAATCCTAGAAACGCTCTAAAATCCTAGAAACGTCCTAAAATCGTAATAACGTCCTGAAACATCCTAAAAACATGCTAAATTCCTAGAAACACCTAAAGTCCTAAAGACGTCTTAAAATCACAGAGATTTCCTAAAATCCTAGAAACATGTTTCGAGCTGTGACTGGCCCCTGGCCTACCATTTTGTAAAAGTGGCCCAGAAGCAAAGCAAGTTGGGAATCCTTGTTTTA
Source organism: Plectropomus leopardus (assembly GCF_008729295.1). Lineage (NCBI taxonomy): Eukaryota > Metazoa > Chordata > Actinopteri > Perciformes > Serranidae > Plectropomus > Plectropomus leopardus. The sequence goes on from NW_024629786.1 coordinate 525, forward strand.
GAGAACCACAAATCCCAAATGCTTTGTACAATTAAATCAGAGCAGCGGGACGGTCAGCATGCGTATGTGTGTATGTGTGTGTGTGTGTGTGTGTGTGTGAGTGTGAGTGAAGAGGTTAAATCTGCAAAAGTAGTTCTGCAGAAAGTACTGTTTTCATGGCCTTGGTGTGTTCAGTCAAAAGCATCTCAGTATGTAACTTTGTGTTTCTTTATCTAGACGACTACTTTTTCTTTTACTTTTTCACATAAACATCAATAATCACCACTTACAGATCATGTAATCATTGTGCTACACCACACAACAGTTTGACTTACACGCGTCTTCTCTCTCAGTATCACTTCAGCCCGGCGCTCTGTGGAGGATGTCAGAGATGATGGATACCTCTCATGAGTAAACAGACCCAGTGAAAAAAGGGTACACAGCTACAGCGCTCCACCGGTGTATTCAAGGCCTGGCAGCAGAGAAAAAAAGAAAAAAATTATATTAGCAGGTCTGTCAAGTAGCGAGCAGCGGGATATATTACAGCTAGAAGCAGTTTTAAAACAAGTTGGGGCCCTGCCAAGAAAGTCTCAGAGCAATATCTCCAGCAATATGGATGAGGGAATGCAGTCTGCTCGGGCTGGCACGCGGCTCTCTGACAATATTTAATACTGTATAGATATAAGCTGCTGGGAAATCAAGTTCTGGACGTCTATGGGGCTTAGATGATACTACAAACATCAAAAAAAGACTGAAAATATGCCTCTGTGTTGGTTCAATCCACCTAATACAACTGATATATTCTATATTTTTATTATTCTGAGAAAATTGACCACAATACTTTAGTCTATAGTCCTCACCAGGGCTCAAATGGTGCAATTTATTTTTGAGAGCAACATTCGGAAGCAATGAAGTGTCTGTTGTAGTCTGGATGATAAAATCTGTGAAATTCATATTGTTTTAATGTCCCTCTTTATATTCTGGTTTCATACACACACACACACACACACACACACACACACACACAAAGTTAACTTTGCAGCGCAGAGCAGTGCAACACTGCCACCACAAGGACAAATGTGGAAACACTAGAAACAGTCAATCTCTTTTTAAATGATTATTTTATCAATACCTTACTCCTGAAATTGCACTTGAGTCTTACAATGCGCTGTTTTGATTCGATTTTGTTTTGTTTTGTTTTTAATGTTTTCCTGTGTGTTATTCCTATATTTTTCTTTTGTGTTGTGTTTTTTAAAAATTTTCTGTCTTTTGTGATTTTAAGTGGACAGCACTTTGTAACGTTGGTTTTGATAAGTTCTATAAAAAACTTGATTATTAAATATTGTTATCATT
>NW_024629787.1:0-3090 GCF_008729295.1 Plectropomus leopardus
GGCTTTCTATGGCTTGGTTGCTTTGGCGCTGCGCACTGGGAAGATTTCAATTCCAAATTTTCTCACTTTAAAAATTTCCCGGAGCTCCTAACTTTTGGAGTCTGACATTTGATACAATAGTCTCGTATCACACATTTGGGAGAAACAGTCTGATGAGGGCTTCCTGACATGAAGCAAACTTTTTAATTTTCTGCAGGACCGCGCAGACGGACTAAGCGGCTCTTCGCCGAGTGGGCGCCTCTCCCAGCTGTCCTCCCTGAACCAGGCTGCCTACTCCTCGGCTCCCCCGCTCTGCCACACTCCGGCCTCTGACTTCCAGCCTCCGTACTTCCCTCCCCCCTACCCCCAGTCCTCCCTGCCATACTCCCAGAGCCAGGACTCATATTCCCACCTGTCAGACCCCTACCCCTCCATCAACTCCATCCATCAGCATCAGCAAGCGGCGTGGCACTCGCAGAGGTCGCGCTCCGACGACGGGGGACTCCTTTCACAGTCGCACCGGGCTCTGAGCCTCGACCCCCGGCGGGAGTATCCAGCTGTCCCCCGGCTGCTGCACGGGCTCGGGGAAGGCGCTGCCGCTCTCGGGGACGGTCCTCTCGGGATGCACCTGGGACATCACGGCCTGGAGGATCTTCAGGTGACTTTATTTATTTTTGGCTTTCTATGGCTTGGTTGCTTTGGCGCTGCGCACTGGGAAGACCGTGCGTAAAAGTCACTCAATCAAGTGCGCACAAACATTAACTCTTTTTAAACAAAATCTCTTTAATTAATTGTCATTTTTTTCTATTCCAATTCTGTTATAATAACCCTATATCATGGAAAATAATTGCGAAATTATCTCCTGTTCTTAAAAAGACGTGGATGTTTGCAACAGGCCCCGAAGGCAATTTATCTTCTTTTCCTTCAAACGATACAATTCATGATGAAATAGCTCACATTAATCGAATAGATTTTTAAGGAACCACTTTTAATTAACAGATACTACACATTAATAATCATTTTCATTAATTTGGAATGGTAACTTACCTTCTATCTTCTTCTTTTATGTTAATGCAATTATTTATTTAAACAAAACTCCTGCACACATTTAGCTTATTTTATATGTATTTCCCATAAAAATTCACAGTAGCGATTTTGGTGTCTGATATTTAAATATGAAAGAAAGCAATTGTGCGTCGCTTTCTACAGACAAAATGAAACAGATTTTTTAAAAAAATGCCTTCTTTATTGTTTGAGTGAGATGTCAGGTTTAAAATGTTAATTTCTGCAGAATATTAGCAGGAATTGTTTATGTTTTTTCTTTACATTTTGTTCTAAATTCATGTATAAAAACATATTAGATGACTGCGTTTCTATTCGTCAGGTGTGGATTTTATGTGGCCTGTTGAATGCGTCTTTCTCTAACATGATTTGTCGTTTTTAAGAATTTTTAAAAACAAAGATGTGTTTCGAGTAATGTAAAATTTTAGTTGAGCTTAATCTATAATTCCTACTATAAGGGGAAGTCTTATAAATCACATAAATTATACGAAAATATATAATAGTTTTTGGAGATTTTAAGATTTGAGTTCCCAAAAAAATACCGTTTATTTAGTGACATTTGCCCGTCTTATTATTCGTCAGGACATTCACGCAGTATTATCCGATGTCTCGCACAAAGACAAAGTGATCCTGCAGCCTTTTGCCTTCTGCAAGTTTTTTTTTTTTTTGGTGAGAAGAATAGTTTCTATGGTTTATTGAGCAGTCAGCTTCCCTGCAGCAGGTGCAGCTGCAGACGCTGTTTGTTGCCTCCTCGCAAAGAAAAAAAAACATACCGAGACCAATTGATGTGCACGGTCATTAATAGAAAAGAAACGTTTGAGAGAAGCGCCAGGCAAGGAGTCAACCCGGGCATGTTACTGTTAAACGCTCCCACTTGACAAGGACCTTTATTTGATTAATGGATTATATCCTCCGCGTTTGAATCCTCTTATAAATTCAACACAAAAGGGAGACATCCGAGAATCGCCCTACACGACTATTTCATCCTTAGCGAATGAAAGAAATCGAATTATTTAGGTGGCTGTTTTTGATCATTATTTAATCAAATTTTCTTCTTTTAACATTTAAATTCTCCTAAATATGCCTATAGTTGAGGATTTAAAAAAAAGTCGTCTTCACATATTATGAATTGTTACATTTGTCACATTGTTACATTGGAAAAATACAATAAATAAACTGCTCTTTAGTTATTTGAAACAGGGTAAATTGTGACAGTTTTTCTTTAATTTAATTCCATATTTAGTGAATAAGTGGATTATTTCTTGCATTTAAAATTTAAAAGGCAACTTTTTTTTTTGCACAAAAAATGATTTAAGAACCAAACACTGGGCTCATAAACAATGTAAAAATATGCTTTTATATGATTCTGAAAATTTAAAACATTAAATGGCAAAAATACATGTGTAGAAATATGAATAACTGTGTCATAACTTCCATAATTTCCCATCTTTCTATTCTGCACAGAGCATCTAAATCGAATAAGAGTAACCGATTTTATTATTTACTCAGCTATGGATAGTGTTCATATGTGCTGCGAGTGAAAACCTAACGCTGGACCTTCCATCTTGCTTTGGCCTGAGAGCAAAAAGCTGTGTGTGTGTGTGTGTGTGTGTGTGTGTGTGTGCAAGTGTGTGCATAAGTGTGTGTAGGTGTGTGCTTTGGCCGTGAGGCCGGTGGATAAATGATAGTGACTGTCTGTCTGTCTGACACAGGGAATGGAGGAAGGATCAGCCCTGGGCATCCTCGACCACTCTGTCATTAAAAAAGGTAAGAGGTGGGAGAGCTCTGTGTGTGTGTGTGTGTGTGTGTGTGTGTGTGAGAGAGAGAGAGAGAGAGGGAGGGAGAGAGAGAGAGAGAGAGAAGAGAAAGATTGAGTGTGTATGTGTGCATTTGTGTCTAAGTGTGCACCTATATAATTGTGCTATACATGCTGAAGGGGGTTTTGTGTTTAGGGGCACTCCAACACCAGTCTCTCTCTCTCTCTCTCTCTCTCTCTCCCTCTCTCTCTCGCGCGCTGTCTCACTCACACTCACACTCACACTCACACAC
>NW_024629788.1:0-4291 GCF_008729295.1 Plectropomus leopardus
CAAAATATGGCATGTCCCAAAAATAGCTGAAAACCATCTTAAAACACATAAAATAGCCTTCCAAAACGCGCCATAGCATAGAAAGTAGGAATATAGGTCAAAAACACACTAATTTTGAATGTCCAAAAAATGATCAAAAAAGCAAGGCTATAGTATGGCAAAAATGTCAAAATATGGCATATTTCAAAAAAAAGGTGAAAACCATCTCAAAACACATAAAATAGCCTACCAAAACACGCCATAGTAAAGAAAGTTGCAATAAAGGTCAAAAACACCCTAATTTTGAATGCCGAAAAAAATGATCGAAAAAGCAAGCAAAAACGTCAAAATATGGCATATCCCAAAAATAGCTAAAAACAACTTTAAACAACACAAAATAGCCTTCCAAAACATGCCATAGCATGGAAAGTTGCAATAAGGGTGGAAAACACAATAATTTTGCATGTCCAAAAAATGATTGAAAAAGCAAGGCTATAGTATGGCAAAAATGTCAAAATATGGCATATCTCAAAAACAGCTGAAAACTATCTTAAACCACATAAAATAGCCTTCTAACACACACTATAGCGAAAAAAGTTGCAAAAAGGGCCAAAAACACACTAATTTTGAATAACGAAAAAATGATCGAAAAAGCAAGGCTATAAGTATGGCAAAAATGTCAAAATATGGCATGTCCCAAAAATGGCTGAAAAACATCTTAAACCACATAAAATAGCCTTCCAAAACACGCCATGACATAGAAAGATGCAAAAACGGCCTAAAACACTATAATTTTGTATGTTGAAAAAATGATCGAAAAAGCAAGGTTATAGTATGGCAAAAATGTCAAAATATGGCATGTCCCAAAAATAGCTTAAAACCACCTTAAACCACATAAAATAGCCTTCTGAGACATACCATAGCATAGAAATTTGAAAAAAAAAGCAATACTACATGGTGAAAAACGTCAAATTTGTCCCAAAAACAGCTTGAAACCCCCTAGAATAGCCTCTCGAGACACGCCACAGGAATTTGCACATAGGGCCAAAATTAGCATATGATAGCATGTTGAAAAAATGACCAAAAATCCAATACTATAGTACATGTCCAAAAGAAATGACTGAAAACAACATATTATAACTTGTAGAGATGTGTGATAGTATACAAAGTGGAAGAAAAGGCCAAAAACATCATTATTTAGCATGTCCAAAAAATGGCAGAAAAAGGATCACATGTTATAGTATGACTTTTTGCTGCTATTTCGGACGATATTGTCTACAATGTGATGTCCCTGGGACACTTGTCAGTTCCTTTACGACCTCCCTGTCTTTTCCCTTTCAAGTTTTCCCTGCATTGTTGGATTCTCCAATGCTACGTTAGGACTCCATTAGTTAAATGATAGTAAAGTCATAATTTAATAAAATGCTAAAAACCCTCATTAGGACTGAATTATTTCTTTGTGGAAGTCTAACTTTGTAAAAAAAAAATTTAAATATCCCTTTTAGGGGCGCGTGATCAAGAACTTTAGTCTTACCTGCTGCCTGTCCGTTCTTCTTCTTTTTCTCCTCGCTCTTCTTCTTCTGTTGTTCCCGTGCAGCGGCGGCCGCCATCTGAGCGTTGTACTCTTTCCTCCTCTTCTCCTTCTCCTCCGCTTTCTCCCTTTTACGAGCCTCCTTCTCTCTGGCCTCCCGCTCCCTCTGCTTCACCTCCTTCTTCCTCTCCAGCTCTGATTGAGGGATGAAGAAAAATGTATTTAAAAATGTATTTTAACTCCTATTAGACTACAAAATCAAAACAGTTACTATCTCAGTCAACGTATTGAGTTGGGAGCCAGAGAAATGTAATTAACATTTTAGCACATTATTCTGAGTCAATGTTATTTTGCATATAATATTTTAACATAATTTTTTCTCTTTCCTTCCACCATTAATCACAACCCCTTTAAGATGGGAGCAACTGGACCAAATTAAGTAAATATTCTGATTACCAGAGGTGATAATTTTTTTGATAATTTACGTACAATTTTCAGTGCAGGACTTTTACTTGTTCAGGATTATTTTCACGTTGGATGTATTGGTGCTCAGCTGAGTACTTGTTCTTGCACTTGTGGATGGCACTGAATTACACACTTTAATCGAGAGAGTAGGTTTATTATGACACCTGAGTTTCTTTTTTTCATTTAAATCTGGAAATTATCTCATGCAAGTGTGAAAAAGCAACTCCACAAATCTAACATTTGATACCAGTTTTCAGCTCTGTGCAGAAAAAGTACTGAGATTTGATTTCTAGCCGTCTTTATGAAAATGCAGTTGTCCTGCTGTCTTCATTTGAGGCTGACGTAACATGATGAAAAGGTAAATAATGGCGTGCACAATGCAGGTCTCCGGTTATCGAACGTACGCACAATTTATTTGATGCACCAAAGTTGTGTGTTCGAGCAAGACTAGATTTACGCTGGGAGACGCCTTCTTAAACATGTACGTGGACATTCATGTGACCAATCACGTGAACAAGATGTTTCAAAACACTTGTCAATAAATAAATAAATACATAATCACACTCAAAATACACATGTAAATGTGTGTATAAATATCCGTATTGTACCGGGTTATTCGTTTATTCATTATCTAATTTAAAAAATATACAATTGAATATCAATCAATATTCTACAACCCCAAAAGTGATGAAGTAAAAAAATGCCAAGAATTTATACACACAAAAAACATGGATTTTTTTTTATTATAAAGATGTCCTGGTACAGACCTTTTTCCCTCAAAAGGCGTTTCTCTCGTGCACGATCGACCTCATCCTGAAGAGCTCTCATGTGCTGCAACACCTGGGAGAAAATAACTTTTATTATACACCGACGGCTGCTTAACTGATCCCTCATCAATTATTTTTCTGTTCATCTCTTCGTCTCTCTCACCTTGGAGGCGCACTGTTTGCACTGCTTCTCATCCAGACAGTCTCCTGCCGCCTTGGCCAGGCCGGCCTCCAGCGGGTTATCCTTCAGATCCAACCACTTCAGATTCTGAGAGCAAACACACACACGCACACACACACACACACACACAGCGTCAAATAAATAACGTCAGAGCGTAAAACAAAGCTGAGATACCACCTCACACATCACTGGAGTAACAATATGATGTTTAACTACTTTTAAATCTGCACCTACATCAGTTTATTACGAGTAACACAAGTGGAGAACACTAAAATATACCAGCAAGGGTAAGAAAACAGAACTAAATATCATCAAGTATTCACTAATAAAGGGATAGGCTGTTTGTTTGCTGTCTTGCGGAGATTTAAGAGGAGATTAAAACCGTTCTCATGTCTGTGAGTGAAATATGAAGCTGCAGGTTGCAAAAAAACAAAAACAAAACTAAAGCTCAGAAAGTGTCACTGCAGGTTTTGGTTCATATTAAGCAAAAAGTTGATCAGTCAGCTTTAGAGGTTTTCTTATCTTCTTACTTAACGCTTGGCAAGAAAGTCAGTAAACCTACAACAATGTCAGTCTATTACAGAAAATGACATATATTTAATGCCCTTCTTTGGGTAACCTATGGAAGCCCTGAGGGGCAAATAATTGGGGGGGCAAGAAAAACATTTTTTTTAGGAGGAAAATAAGGCTCATTTTTATATGAGTAGATATTTAGATATTTTCTAATCAATCACCGGCCCCTGATTTTCTATAAACAATACCAGTTTTATACCGCACCAAAATTTGAGTTTCAAGAAGCAAGAAGCTGAATTTTCTATCATGAGTGAAAACACCAAACAGGAGCTGTTCAGCATTACTCTTGATGTTACACACGTTGACGCTGTGGCTTTTCGTTGCTAACAGCGCCTCTGTCGGGCACCCACCCTGAGCTGAGAGACGCTGACGGGCAGCACAGTCAGCTTGTTGTTGTACAGGTCCAGATGCTGAAGGTTTGTCAGGTTCCCCAGGTCATCTGGCAGACTGGTCAGCTGGTTTTTGCTCAGATCCACCTTCACCAGGTGGGTCAGGTTGCAAAACTCTGGCTACATGGAAAAAATAGAGCCAAATAAAAGTTAACTCAAGTCCTAACACACACACACATACACACACACACACACACACACACACACACAGACACACACACACACACACACACAGGTGTAGATGACGTGTTTAAGTGCAGATTACATTTGTACTTACAGGAAGGGAGGTGATGTTGTTGCAAGACAAGTCCACAACAGTTGCTTTGGTGAATAAAGCCTGTTTGGATAAATCAAATGAGCAAAATCAATAAACAAATCAATACAAGCTCTAAATGTACATTTAAGA
>NW_024629789.1:0-5152 GCF_008729295.1 Plectropomus leopardus
CAAATATCTGATTTATTTAAAAGATGTCTGATATTATTTAATATATATATGATTTCATTTAATATCTGATTTATTTACTATCTCTCTAATTTTATTACCTGGTGTTATTTTAAATGTCATAAATATTAAAAGACCTTGTTATTAGGATGATGATTTGTATATTAAATTTAACATAAAAAAAGTAAAGTTTTGTCACAGCTGAGCATCAGTGATCAATAATCATATTGATGAGATGTGTTTGTTGTAGCTCTGAAGTTTGGTATTTTATTTTGAAAGGAGTAAGCTGCAGCTCTGCGGTTTGGTGGGGTTTTATTTTGAAAGGAGTGCCCTGCAGCTGTCCTCAGTCTAAATGTTAATGTGATTCAGTGTCGAAATGAGACGCTAACAGAGCTGCAGGCGCTGACCTTTGACCTTTACACACCTGTCTGACCCTGAAGTGCTCGCTCTGCTCCACATGACCCACTTCACACATGTTCACATCGTCTTTCTTTAGAATTTATTTTAATATTTCTTTTATTATTTCTTCATTAATATTTAAAGTGTTTTAGCCGTCAGAGGAGCTGTGATAATGGTTTCTGTGTGTGTGTGTGTGTGTGTGTGTGTGTGTGTGTGTGTGTGTGTCAGGAGGCTGTCTGCAGTGTTTTGGTTGTAATGTAGGTGGTGGGCGGGGCCGGGGGCGGGGCTACGTGGAGCTCGGTTGTAGCCAACCAGAAGTCGTAAACTGCAGTCGAACCGAGAGAGGATTCAAACTGCGACTCTGCATCACCACCTACAGCCGTCAGTACCTGTCTGTCCCTCTGTCTCTGTCAGTCTGTTTGTTTCCACAGAGTCTCTCTGACGTCCCGTCTCTACTGAACCAATCAGATGGCGGCATCATGTGTCTCCAGAGTGTGATTTTAGACAGCATGCTGGCATCACAGAAACAATACAGCTTTAACACAACAGCGTGCGCCTGCAGTGTGACATGTAACATACGTGTCAGCAGCTCTTTATAAACAATAACAATGACATCACATGTCAATAACAATCACTAATCGTCCCTGTTATCTGGCAGCTGATCTCGTCCTCCTCTCAGAGAGGAAGGAGCTGCTGGAGATAATTCATTTCACTATTTGGGGAAGAAAAAAAAGTGTTTTTTAATTTTTATTTTTGTTAAAAATCTTGGGTGTTTTTATTTTAAACATTTTGCATTGTTTGGTGATTTTTACCTATGCCTTTTTTTAATCAATAAAAAAACACTTTTTTAAAAAACAAATTAGATTAATTAGATTTTTTTGTCTTAAAATATTTTAAACAATTTTTATTGCAAGACATTTTGATGATTTCTGAATTATTTTTTTCTTAAAAATTTTTTGGGATGTAAAAAAGACATGGACCCAGCGTTGAACCCTGGGGTACACCTCATAGCTGAACAAAGGACGTCCTCCCTCCTCGGCTAACTTCTCTCTTTCAGTCTTGAACTTTGACTTTCAATCAAAGATAATCAAACGTTACATTTCATCAGATCCTCCTCCCCTCTGTGTCCTCAGAGTCTCTGGACCTGGTCTTGTCTCGGGGTTGTGCAACGTCTCGTCACTGTCAGCAGAAGGAGCTTCCCGGAGTTTCGGTGGCCTGCTGTGATTGGTCGCTGTGTAATGGCGGTTGGCAGTGGGCGGGGTCGGTCACTGCTGTCATCGTCAGCTGCTGGTTTCCTCTGCGGGGACTCACTGAGAACTGATCCCGGACCAGAACTGGACCTTCTGTTCATTTTGGGGGCCCGGGGCCACAAGCACATGAGCTTATTTTCAGCCTTTCTCTAACTGTGAATGTCGGCAGGCTGTTGGCAGCTATAGGAGAAGTAGGCCGACTCAAAAGTTTTTAATTCCTGAGTAAAATGATTAACAGCACAGAAGTTTGACAGAAGCTGAAGTCAGAGTCCTGCAGTCAGGAGAGGTTGGACTATTATCAGCACAATGTGCTTCAATTTACCTGAAGTTTGTTTAAGATGGAGCTTTTCATTTTCATATAATGCTGGAAAGTTGAATCAATAATAATAATTATTATTTGAATACCCCTGCTGTAAACCATCTTCAGTGTGATACAAAAAAAATCATGAACAGGAAAAAAATGGCTTAAATGTAATATGAATTAAAATTATGATAATAACATGATATTTTCATTACGATATTACCGACATATATTATCCGACAGACCGCTCCAGCGCGTGGACATGTCCGACAGCAATAACTAATTACTTTGTAAATTAATGTATTAATCTTTGAATAAATAGAGTAAACTAAAAACAAATTTATTAATGTCTATGTAAATCGTATTAAAAAATGAAATACAGTTTCTGTAACACTTGTGGTTTTCTTTACTCCATAACTTGGTTTACTGTCATTGTTTGGGTTTTTACTTGATTCATGATATATTTGTCTATTCAAAGACGGAGAAAGCGTGGATGTCAAATGTCAGAGAAAAATTAAATCTTAAAAAGTTTTTATATAAAACATGCCCTCCAAAATGTGGGCCCACGGGTTTATTAAAAAAATAGCTTATTTATTATATTTTGGGCTCATGTCTTCAATTCCAAAAAATGCCTCTGAAGTCCCCAGTTTTTAAATAATAGTGGAAAAATAAAAAATCGCGCTCTACTTGTGTTAATATAATTTCTGAACCTCTTCACTCACCGTCTGACTTTCTGTAACGCATGCGCGGTAGAAGCTCCATGTTCCCAGCACATTCTGGTCTGTAGCAGCCGAAGCCAATAGACGCTAACAGGCTAACCTCAGTTTTTCTGACCGTCCCGATCCAGCGCCGAGACCCGGATCGGACGCGGTCCAGGCCCGGTTCAAGTCGTTAACACGGTACCGGTTCTGACCCGGAACCCGCGCCGACTGCGGCGTAAAACCACAGTTAGCGCTGTTAGCATCTGCGGCTAGCTTTGAGTTAGCTCCGCTCACTAGCAGAGAATCAAAACAGAGCTAACAGGAGCTAACGGGAGCTAACGGGAGCTAACAGGAGCTAACGGGAGCTAACGGGAGCTAACAGGAGCTAACGGGACAACATGGCGACAGAAGAGAAGAAACCAGAGACAGAAAACATCAAGCAGCCTTCCTCCTCCTCGGGCTCCGGCAGTAAGGTGAGCCAGCCGGGCTGACGGCGCTCCGGACCCCGGGACAGCCGCTCCGGTTGGTCCGTTGAGCCGCTGACGGTCCGTTAGCTTTAGTTAGCTGCTGTTAGCTTCAGTTAGCTGTAAACAGACTGATCTGTGTTTATATCAGCTGCAGCTTCACCACCATCACTTATGTTCTCTGTCAGCTCTTTAAAATCTGATTATTGATCATTATATGTTTGTTCCGATGTTCTTTACTTTAATGTATTCACAAAAAAACTGCTAAAAGTTCAATTCTTCAGACACGGTGGAGATTTTGAAACTGATAAACTGAAGAAAAGACAAATCAGACGCAAAGAAAATCGTTTTTAACATTTGTTTACTGACATGCTGTCTGGATTTCAGAAAGAGAAGAGCGGTTTCTGACAAACCTCAAACTAAACGACACTAATTGACGTGTAAATCTGATTTTGAATGATTGAGTTTTACGTCTTGTTTACTCTGTTTACGTTGTTCCTTTTGCTTTATTTGTCTTGTACTTAGTTTGCTTTGGTTTCCATTTGCTGCTGTAATAAAGTACTTTCCCCTTTGTGAGACCTTTTAAGGATTATTTTCTTATTTGATTTCATTTTAAACAAATGGTCCTAGAATATTAGTCCCACCAGTCTGCTCACTGGTTATATTGGTCAGACACCATTAATAGAGACATACGGCAGCACAGTTTAACCCATAAATGGTCAGGCACGTAAATGTATTTTGAAAAATAAGTTAATTGCTATTTTGTAAATCATCAAGGCTAAAATAACAGAAATATGACTTTTAATGTCTGAATGACAGTTATTATCTCCTGAGATACACTGTTCATTTAGTGTCATTTTAACACTTTGAGCTTTGTTGAATCGTTCATGTGCCAACTTCTAAAACATTTTATAAAAAATCAGTTCACTACTTTCTGTCATGTTTTGCATACAGCATTTTTAGAAAATGAAATAAAACTGAACAACTGTTATTTACGTCCAGTATGTTTTACGCTTAAAACAAATCTGAGTTTTGATTAAACGACTTATTAAGATTTAGAAACAAACACTGAATTCCTGTTTTTATTCTCTCACCTTCACTGCGGAGCCCCGACACTGTTCACGTAGATTTACACATTTCTTCTATTTCTATTGAAATGAAAAATAATGACGCTTTTCTGGCTTATATTTGCTGCATTTAAATCACGTGTCCACCTTCACCTATTTTTCTGATCGTTTAGGTTTTTGTGGATGAGAATCAATTTGTGTCATCAGCAAATAACACTTTGTGTAAGATGCTACAGGAGTTCACAAAAATCAGATTCACCTGCAGCTGATTTTAAATTTTACTTTCACTTTCGTCAGTTTAGAGAATCAGTCAAAATCAGTTTAGTTTTTAACATCCAGACTACTGTTTGTGTTTGAACATTGACAACTTGCAGGAGAAATAAACTCTGTGTGTGTGTGTGTGTGTGTGTGTGTGTGTGTGTGTGTGTGTGTGTGTATCTGCAGTCTAATCCGGCCAAACCAAACTACACAGTGAAGTTCACGCTGGCCGGACACACCAAGGCCGTCTCTTCTGTCAAGTTCAGCCCCAACGGAGAATGGCTCGCCAGCTCCTGTGAGGACCGCGCGCACACGCGCGCACACACACACACACACACACACACACACACACACACACACACACACACACACACACACACACACGATCCTAACTGTGAATCTGTCAGCAGAAACTGGTGACATCAGTTTAAATCAGATTCTGTTGTTACGGTCTGATCGTGAATTCAGCCGTGAGCGTTGATGAGTCTGTGCTGTGATGTTGCGGTAACCATGGTAACGTCTCTCTGCAGCTGCCGACAAGCTGATAAAAATTTGGGGAGCGTTCGACGGGAAGTTTGAGAAATCGATTGTGGGACACAAACTGGTGAGACGCCTTTAGTCCTGATCCAGAACCAGTCTGGAGTTAGACTCCAGAACCTGATCTGATCCTGTGTGTGTGTGTATGTGTGTGTGTGTGTGTGTGTATGTGTGTGTG
>NW_024629790.1:0-2691 GCF_008729295.1 Plectropomus leopardus
ATTTAGGACACATGCATCAACACACACACAGTTATCACAACAGGAAGCAGAATAAAAAGTGCGTAAAATGCACCTAACTGTCTCTAAAGGGTTAATGACTCATCCTTGATTATAATGGTTTGTGAGGTAGCATCAAGGTCCCAAAAAACAGAAAACAGAGCTAATTTAGTATAAACGAGGTCAGAGCAGGGTCACCAAAAACAAGGATTTTCTGTTATGTTCAGTTACATTTAAAACCTTTAAATTCATTAACGTCACCTCTATCACAGAGCAGGACGCCCTGGGACCGTCTCCTCACAGTGAGTACAGACTAACAGGACTTTGTGGCCCCTACCTTGAGTACAAAGGTGCGCTCAGGGGTCTTGATGTGGAAGGTGCCCTTCTCGGCCTTCAGCGGGTAGGTGAAGGTGGCGCTGCAGAGCTCCACCCGGCCCAGCGGCGTCACGTCCTGTGGCGTGCGGTAGTAGAACAGCTGGTTCCTCTTCTCCTCGTAGGTGAACCAGCGCTGCTTCCAGGCCCTCAGGGGCCCCCCCTGCTTCAGCAGGAAGCCACACAGTTTGGGTTCACCTGAGGAAGAAACCAGAGGGCGGGGCCACACCTGGTCCCTGAATGCCTCCATGGTGGGAGGCGGAGTCTGGACCGACGGAGTCTGGATGGACAAAGTCTGGGTCCTGGCTTCAGGCAGATGAATAATCAAAGGCTGAACCTGAGGAGCAGACTGAGGAGCCTGCTGGGAGTTCAGGTGAGGAGGAGGAGGATCATGGTGGTTCTGCTGGTTTTTGGATTGAGAGTCGTGGCGCTCAAGCTCCTTCTGGTTTTGTTTGTCGCAGGTTGGCGTTGAAACAGGTAACTCCTTCAGGGGAGGAGGAGGGTCCTCCTCAGGTCTCTCCTGGGTTTGGTGGTTCTGAGAGTCATTTGGTTTTTGTTCACATTTTGGACAAAAAAAGTCTTGCTGTGTCTTCTGATCTGTGTGAGGAGGATTTGGTTTTTGTGGACCTGGTCTAGTTGAAGGAGGCTGATCTGGTTCTGGTTGACTTTTTGGAGGAGGACTGTGTTTTGTTATCTGTTTTTCTGTTAGTTTTTGTCGCTCTACAGGTAGAAGATCTGGTTTCAGCTGATCTGGTTTAGTTGGAGAACTCAGATGTTTCTCTGCAGGACTCTGCCGTTTCTCAGTGGGATGCTGGTTTTTCTTTGCAGGGCTCTGTTTTTTCACTGCAGAACTCTGTCGGGTTTCTGTAGGACTCTGGTAGGTCTCTGGAGGATTTCGGTGGCTCTTTGCAAGACTCTGGTGTTTTGTTCCAGGACTCTGGTGTTTCTCTGCAAGATTTTTGTGTGTCTGTACAGGACTCTGTTTTTTGGCTGCAGAACTTTGGTGGGTCCCTTCAGGACACTTTGGGGTATCTGCAGGACTCTGTGGGATCTCCTCAGGACAGTTTTGGGACTCTTCAGGACTCTGGTAGATCTCAGGACTCTTTGAGGTCTCTTCGGGACTCTGTTGGATCTCTGTAGGACTCTGCTGGGTCTTGTCAAGACTCTTTGAGGTGTCTGCAGGACTCTTTTGGGTCTCTTCAGGACATTTTGAGGTCTTCTCGGGACTCTTTGAGGTCTCCTCAGGGCTCTTTGGGGTCTCTTCAGGACTCTTTGGGGTCTCTTCAGGACTCTGTGAGGTCTCTGCAGGACTCTGTGAGGTCTCTGCAGGACCCTGTTCAGGACTCTGGTCTTCCCGGGTCTCTGGTCTCAGACTGACGGGGTCTCTGGTGTGCTGCTGGTCCTCGTCAGAAGCTGAGATCCAATCAGCCGGGTGAAGCGTGAGGTCGTCAGCGCAGACAGGAAGCCGGCGAGACGAGGCAGCGCTGGGATTTCCTGCCGAGCTGCTTCCATCCATCCTCCTAAAAAAAGAAAACAGACGAAGAAGAAACTTAACGGACGTCAGAGAGGAAACGGACCGCAGGAGCATTTAACCCTTTAGAGCCCTTTAATATCACAGACCGCTGAGCACAAAAAGAGCTTTTCAAATCAATTATATGATTTTAAACTTTATTCTTTTAACTAACATCAGACGTAACCATAAATACCAGTTATTTTATCAATGTTCAGGATTTTAACCCTTTAAATGCCAGTTTACTGTCATGATGCCGCCATGTTTTTAGGTGAAAAAACAAAAGATTAATTCTCAGTCTCCTCCTCCTCAGTGTGTGAGTGTAGCTGCTGACAGTCTGGGATATGTCAGTGTGTGAGTGTAGCTGCTGACAGTCTGGGATATGTCAGTGTGTGAGTGTAGCTGCCGACAGTCTGGGATATGTCAGTGTGTGAGTGTAGCTGCTGACAGTCTGGGATATGTCAGTGTGTGAGTGTAGCTGCCGACAGTCTGGGATATGTCAGTGTGTGAGTGTAGCTGCTGACAGTCTGGGATATGTCAGTGTGTGAGTGTAGCTGCCGACAGTCTGGGATATGTCAGTGTGTGAGTGTAGCTGCTGACAGTCTGGGATATGTCAGTGATCAGCAGCTACATTGACTGTGACAGGTCACCTAGTGGAAATAGCATGTATTTCCTCCATATGCCAAATATGGTCAAAATGACCTCATCAGGTGGAAAATAGTCAAAATGCCAAATTCAGAGTCAAAAGCCCAGAATGACACCCAGAAATAATACAAGTCCTGTTTTTCTGCTCTGATGGCTGTGGGATCAAA
>NW_024629791.1:0-3459 GCF_008729295.1 Plectropomus leopardus
TGTGTGTGCACCTGTGCTGTGAGGATAGGCTTATATATGGAGATATATGTGTTTCAATAATATCTGTGTGCAAATACATGAACAAATTCCACAAATAAAAAGTATATCTGTGAGTACATTAAATTCAATTAAAAATAAACTAGATTTAAACTCACTGTGCTGGACAGATGGACGGACAGATGGGCAGACGACCATCAAACATAATACCTCTAGCCTGGGCTATCACCGGCATGGAGGAATAATAAAACACATTTCTGAATATCTTTATAACATTTACAACTTTCAAACATGTATTTGTGAATCCAGTTTTTTATTTGGGAATCAAAAAAGGCATTTGTGAATATGCATTTCAGACACACAGAGTTCTAAGACAAACCTTCTGTGCACAGTAACAAAGATATTTATCTACATTATTAATGATCTACATTAGTAAAGGTACATTAATAATTGTTCATTAATGACATTTGAAATGCTTTGTTACTTTTGCCCACCTGAAAGAAGGAATGAAAAATCAAAGGGAGGGGGTGGCTGGCCCTGAGATGGGGGAGCTGTGAAGCCCAGAGCTGTGCTGGAAGCTGCTCACAAGTATCCTCATGACTTTCATACTTAAACAGAAATGTATGCAAAAGTATGTGCTAGATAATCTAATGTTGCATTGAACAAATAAACACACCGCACCATATTTATAGCAAAATAATAAAAGCATGTTACGCTTTTGCTCATAGAAAGACTGTGTGCTCTGAAATGCAATGGGAATTATGTCATCAGCAAGAGATTTCATGCTATCTGAAAATAGCCGCCTGGTACAAGTTTAAATTTTCCCTCAGAATTACAAATGGTTTGTCTCAAAACTCCAAATGTCTATTTGAATCACTAATAGAAACTGGATTCACAAAAACCTGTTTGAAAGTTGTTAGAAAGATATTCACAACTGCTTTTAATTTATTTGTACATTAATTTAATGTATTCACAGATGTGCTTTTTTGTGGAACTATTTGTATATTTGCAGATGTTTTATATTAGTCAAATGTTTGTGTGACTTTATACATCTTTTTTTATATATATATTTGTGGTGTGATATTTACAGATTTCATATTAACACATAGTTTGTTTATCTGTTCACACAAATAATATTGAAAGAAATAAAAAATATCTCCAAACTTGTTGCCCTACGAGCTACTGTTTCCAAGACACTCTGCAGGAGTTCAAGAGTAAAAACAGCACCACTGAGGCAAAGTGAACACAATCCACCTCTGTGTGTGTGTGTGTGGGGGGGGGGGGGGTTACTGCAGGACACCAGCAAGCCCTCCTATCTCACCGTTATCAGAAGCCATGAAGGTAACGTTGTAGAAGTTATTCTTGATATACGGAGACTCTCGGTCAAGGATGGCAATGGTGGAAATCCGACCATTAAGCGGGTCAATCTCCAGCCAGTTAGCAGGGTCGTACATCTTGGAGTACCTGGATTCAGTGAGAGAGGGACAGCATGAGAAAGCAGCACAGAGAGGCTTCTTTCTGTGCCGCACTGGCTGGAGGCCAAGCAGCTACTGGGAAGCTGATTCCTTTTTTTTTTTTTTCTCACTTGAAATTAATCTTTAATCTTTAACTGATTTAAATCAAAAATATGTTTGTCAGTGATGTTATGTGCTCTTATCTAGTAAACAACCCATGAGCAGAATGAAGCTTGGCAAATCTGTGACTTGCTGATATTATGTTTTTATCTTACAGATTGTTCCAGCCATGATTTAAACAACACCTAGTTAAGAAACACTGTGAATAAACAGGAAAATAACACTTTCGACAAAGGTGAGCACAGCCACCAAAAGCCACCATAAAATACACATGAATAGGGAATGTTGTCCATTTGGCATGATTTTCATTGGTGACACAAAAAGTTGAAAGCCACAGTTATGAATAAATGTTGGAGCAGCACTAATGACAGAATACAAAGCAACAAAAAGCAGAATCAGAAAACAGAATGCTCTCCCTGGCCTGCTCTACAGTGCAAAATACACTCGCTTTACACGTGTGTGTGTGTGTGTGTGTGTGTGTGTGTGTGTGTGTGCGTGCGTGTGTATGTGCGCATTTGCATACACCATTGGCTGTTGCTAGGCTACAAAGTCTTCAGCACTACATTTAGAAACAAATAGTGGGATGTAAAAGAAAGAAGGATAGGTACAGAAAGCTGCGTGTGCTCTGCTTTGTTGTTGTTGAGCTGTTGGCTCAGTGCTGCAGCCTCTGGGAAGATATACATGTCCTCCAGACAAGATGTTTAGAGAAAGAAAAATCCAGCTTTTATCTTTGAATGGGGCTGCAACAGAGAACAGAATGCTGCCCCCACAAACAATCATCCTCCTCATCCAATGACATATTGCTGAATGTGTTCACATTAAACCTGCTCATCAGGAGAGCAGGAAATTTCAACACAATAACATATTTACATACTAATATTTCTAGGAAATACAAGATCCTCATGTCATGTGATGCACTTTAATCATATAGAACTTTGTTACATCCTCATGAAATATGTTTACTCAGATACAAATTTATTAGGGCAGTTACGTTTGTCTCTGTGTTGCCTCTGCACTCCAGCATGTTAAGAAAGTTGAGACATCTGATGACGGGGGCACATGCAGATGCAGCGGCCAGTAGCTCCTCAAATCTTTGCTACTTTTTGTTATATTTTTCTTTATTTTTTTCAACTCCATGGCCTGTGTGGGTCTTGGACTGAATGCAGCAGATGATGCGTGGATCTCCAGCAACGGCATGCGCCAAGTAGCCAGTTAGACCAGAGTAGAGAAACGAAACCCAAAGCACCGGACAAAGAGAGGGAGGAGAGCCGGCATTAGGGTGAGGATGACCCAACTCAGACCGAGAGCAATTCCTCTACCAAACCTTCTGGCTAATGTCTGGTTGCAGGGGAACAAAATGAATGAGATGCGATTAAGGCTCATTCAGCAACGGAAGATTGTTGAGAGCAGACAGGTCACAAGACTCCAGTAAGAGGAGAGGAGGAGGGCTTTGTGTCTATATAAATAATGCTTGGTGCTCAAACGCAGTTAAAGTGGATGGACAGTGCTTACCAGATGCTGAGTTCCTGGTGCTAAGATGTCGTCCATATTATCTGCCCAGAGAATTCACCAGTGTTTTTATTGTTGCTGTATATATTCACCCAGATGCAAATGAAAAAATGCACTGCAGGAATTGTATGATGCCATCAGCTTATTTTAATCAAAAAGACCTCAAATTTGTCTTATCTAAATTCCACCAGAGGAAGAAATATCCTGGACTATGTGTATACAAATATTCCTGGCAGCTACAAACCCTTCCACGCCCTCACTTTGGCCTGTCAGATCATATTTCTCTGCTCCTTCTGCCAACATATTTCCAGCTGATGAAAAAGTCAAACCAATAGTTAAAACTGTTAAAAGTATGAACAGATGAAGCCGAACCAGCTCT
>NW_024629792.1:0-2560 GCF_008729295.1 Plectropomus leopardus
ACCCCTGACCTGACCTGGATTTGAATCCCTTTCTCACAGGAGACCAAGCAGGCGTTAATATAACATTAGTGATGATTCTGTTTCGTAATCACGTGTCACACGAAACTCAACAACTACTGGATGAATTCTCATTAAGTTCTGCACAGATATTCATGATCCTCAGAGGAAGACGCTCAGTTACTTTGACGACCTCTTGACTTTTCCTTTAGAGCCGCCGGCAGGTCAAAGTTTCCACTTGTCCTGTGAAATATCTTAACATTTACTAGATGCATCAGCATAAAAAATACAAACAATCATGATTCCAGATGATGAATCTAACATGACAGATGAGCGACACCATGAAACTGACATTAATGTGCGAAACGTCTTCAGCATGTTGATATGCTTACAGGACGTCACGAGCTCAACTATCAGAAGTCAGAGCAAATTGTTTTGATTTCTTTTGGGAAAAAAACATGAGGAAAATAAGGCAATGACCAACTTGGCAAATAAATAACCAGCAAATTGCATGAAATTAGAAAATGAGCTTAAGTTGAGTTTTCAAAAAGGGGGAGGTTATTTAAAAATCATTTTATATTTAAAAAAAAACATTTACTCACTTTAAACAACTTATTAAATGAAAAAAAAAACTGAATTAAAAAAAAGTTCAATTGTACTCCCCAAAAACCACAATTTTCACTTTACATTTACACAAGAAATCACATCAGACCGGTCCATCGGCTACAGACGGAGTAAAGAAGAGACCGAGTGAGACTGAGTAGTAAGAGATCATCTGATCCCCATTTTTAATCCAATAGTTTACTTATTATCAAATCTGAATCAGCACACAGCAGCAACAACCTGTATTTTAGCTGAAATAGCTGTAACACACTGCCATTTGTCATGTCGACAAAAAGTTGGTGCAATGAAATCAGATGTTTCTAAAGTGTTTATTTTGGCAAGCACCATTCGAAATAGAGCAAATTTGTCATGTGCTTATGTTATGTGATGAAGAATAAAATTATATACCCATGCAAAATTCCCTGTGAAATGTACATACGTATCTTTATTGCAGAAAGGTTAAGTGTCACTGAAATCTTACTGATTTCTTTTTTTAAAATGATTTTTTTGTCTTTTTTTTAGCTTTTTTTTTTAACTTGTATGACTTATTGTTCACCTCTGTGTTTCTCCCCTCATGTTGGTTTGTTTGTTTCAGTTTTCGGTCTATTTACCAGCATCGGTTTATCTTGTAGAAATTTCATTATACATAAGTTGTCTGGAAATGCTTGGCATGTATGGAGTTACATGATTTCCTCTAAAATCATACATCCGTACAAAATCAAAGTGAGTAAAAAACAAACCGAAAAAGAAAGAGATACAAATCAAACCGAGAGGATCAAATCAAAGAAAAATGTCTCTGTGTATCCTGATATTGAACTGGAAAAAATGTCTCGTCATCTTGGATTAGGTTATAAAGCCTGTTTACACTTTTTTTCCTCCTTATGTCTTTGAATGCATCCTTATTCTCATCAGGTCTTTAATTATTGAAAAGGAGCATCTGGCTTTACGAAACAAGAGGAGAAATCCTCAAGCGTCTGTTAATGTGGCGTCACTCGGAGTCTGTTTAAGGTCCGTGAGTTTGTCCTCTCATTTACATCCGGACACAAAGACGAGGTCCGTGCCGTCACTCATACGGTGGTGACCCTCATCACCACCTCCCGGTTGGCGGCGGCGCCGATCCGCGGGTCGTTGGGCCGCAGTTGGCTCAGGATGTGCAAGATGGTGTATCCACAGTGGTGGTTCAGAATAGTTCTTAACCTCCTGCTCTGTCGCCCCCCGCTGCTGCTGGCCAGACCGTGAGGGTTACCGCGAGAGCCGCGGGCCCCCGTCTTGCTGCTGGAGCTCAGCGGGTCGCCCAAGTCCTTTGATTTCTCATAGTTCAGTACTTTCCACTGCTGATTGACGGCCTGCCATCGTTTGAAGATTCGATACACGGACGATCCCTCGTGGATGATGAGGCCTGCGCAGAAAAGAAGAATAAACATCATGTTTAAAGGGGAACTGTTATACAATCAGACTTTACTGTCGTTATATGTAAACAAACAACCAAATTATGAACAGAAACTAAACATCAAGAAGTCTTCTTATACTACTTTTATATTATTTTATTGTCTTTCTAAAATTGATTGATTCAGTACTTTAATTACTGTTCGATGTCTGTTTTATCACTTTTATTCCTTTTTTTTTTTTGCTTTAATCTTGTTGACCTTTAGTATGCACATTTCGTTTGACTGTTTTAGACGTTTCCGTTTGTTGTGTTTATGTTATTATTCGCTGAGTTCCTGCCTTTACTTTGTCAAAGTACTTTGTAAACTATTGTTTTTAAAGGTACTACACGAATAAAGTTATTATTATTGTTTTATTATAGTAAAGAGCTAAGTAGTAAAACAGTTCAACAGTTAATTGTTTGTTTTATGTTTTTTATTGTGTACTCAGGTCTCCCTTGAAAATGAGATATGGATCTCAGTGGGACTTACCTGATTCAATAAAGGTTTATATATAACGTTACAATGCTTTATAA
>NW_024629793.1:0-4106 GCF_008729295.1 Plectropomus leopardus
GCTGATACAGATAATCAGCAAAATACCAAATATCAGCCCTGATAATTGGCCAGGCCTATAATCTATAACCTATTTTTTATTACTTTTCAACCTGATTTCCCTGTTTCTGATTAATAAATGTGCGTGTTTTTGCTATTTACAGGTCAAAAAAAAAAAAAAACTGACCTCAATAATCAGCCAGGACAACAAACTTTATTGGAAATGATTTCCCCCAAAAAGTGATAAAAAAATAAGTAAATAAAATAGATTGTGTAAAAGATAACAAAGTGTCAAAAACATTGTTGCAGATGAGTTTTCTGTTGTTGGGTTGTTAATTATTTCAGCTCCAGATTAAATCCAAAGAGCCACTAATGACGTTTGTTCCAAATTTAGACCTTCGCTGTTAGAAACGGAGACGCCTACTCAAAAAAATTAGCTGGAGGATAAAGAGCTGCTTTCATGCTGCGACTCAAACAGCCGTCATTGTTTTGGGTTCAGTCTGAAGTTCTGGAAATATTCTTCATCGTGAAGTTTGATCGATGGACTGACTGCACGTCAGACCAGGATCGGGTTTTTGTTTATTTTTAATGTCACTAAAAATCTCTCTCTCTCTGTCTCTTTCAGGCATTTTTCCAAAAGTAAGAACCGGAGGGACGTCGAGGGTCCTTGGAGCCCGGGGGTCCAGGCTGTGCCTCCCTCCCACGGTCCCCTGGCGAGTCAGGCCCCCCCCCATAACCTGCCCCCGAACGCCAGGTCTGCAAGGCCCCTGGTGAGAGACAAACTCGCTTTGCTTGGGGGCCACTTTTGCAAAATGACAGGAGCCAATCGCAGCAGCACCATACATGTTATATGATTTTCAGATGTTACTAGGGTTTTAGGACATTTCTCAAATTTTTAGGACATTTCTAGGATTTTAGGAAATTGTGGACTTAGCTTGGACCTCTGTTTTGCGGTGAGGGGATCCTCTACTGTCATTTTTTTGAATAAACAAGCTCTAATTTGATGCCGTTTTCTGCACCTGGCACCGTATCGGGGACCAGATTTGGCTCAGTTGAGTGTCGCTGGTGTGAAGGATTTCGACAGTAGAGAAGCTGAAGGGGAGAAGATGAGGATTTGAAGAGCAGGTGGGTGTGGTAGAAAAAGAGGAAGTGCAAAGAAGACAAATAGTTCAAAGAGTTCAAAAATAGAGAATGGGTGAGGAAACGACCTGAGTTCGCTTCCTGCTGCGGCAGAGAGACAGAGACTGATGGGTCGGACGGCGAGAGGGCCAGGTAGCCTCGACATCAAAGCTGCTGCTTATGAATTATTGAGAAAGCATGAAAGAGACTCACGTCTTCTGCCTTTGTGTCTTTCCTTCTGCCTCCCATCTGTCTTCCTACCTGCTGCCCTTCAGTCTCAGTCCCAGCTGCCGTCATGGGACCGAGCTCCTGCGATCTCACCTGCGGACATGCGGACGGACGTGTTCACCGCCCGGCCGTCGCGCTCCCAAAGCTTCAGAGACCCCCCTCTGAAAGGTGGGAGGGTGATTTTATCGGAGGAGCTGATATTTTTGGACTGGATGAGATCGATGGCTTCACCTGTTTGTTCTTTTCTTTGTCTGCTGTCTGTCTCTGATTCAGATCCCTCCCTGTGCGGGATCGAGCGCCAGCGGCCAGGCTCCCTGTCGTCGGCGTTGGGAGCTCAGAGCCACGCCCCCTCTTTCCCCGCCCTCCCGCGGCCCTCAGGTGTGTCCTCCACTGACCCCCATATTTCATATTCCTGTTGTTCTCAATCACCACGCATAAAACCGTCAACAAATTTCACATAAATCAATAAATGTATAGACCATATAATATGTAAAAATGTATATAGTGCTCTAAATGTGTATTAATCCGCCACTTAAAATAGTCCCTAAAAATCATTCAGTTTTCCCACTACAGTATTTGTGCAATATTAGCTTAAAACTACAGTGCCCAGCTGTTTTAAGAGACGTTTTAACCCTCAAAAAAAGGCAGTTTTTATACATTTTTGACGATATTTAACCCTTTAACACCTGGATCGACATCAGTTGGGTTTTTTTGTTCTGCATTCTGGCAATTTTCTTCTTTCACCTCTGAAACTTGGAAAACTGGTTTGATTTCTTTCAAAAACACGAGAAAAACATAATGGACAACCTTGCAAGAAATGCAGCCCAAGCTGCATTAAAAAAAAGGTAGATCAACATATGGGGTAAATAACTGTCTAAAAAAACTATTCATACATTTTTTAAGTTATATACATATTGAAATTTTGTTTAGCTCTTTCTTGAGGTCATTTTCTTTCTTTTTTCCCTTTTTTAAAATTACTTTCCTATTTTTAACTAATTTTCCAGTATTTTTTTTGTAAGTTTTCTTCACTTTTTCGTTAATGTTTGGGCTGTTTCTTGTGAACCTGCTCATCGCCCGTGTTTTCAAAAGAAATCAAGCCAATGTTGTTAGCCATTTCAGGATGATTCTAGGATTTTAGGACATTTTTAGGATTTTAGGACATTAAGGGCTTAGCTGGGACCCTTTGTTTAGGGCTGCGGTGGATCCTCTGCTGGCCCTTTTTTTGATAAACAAGCTTTGTTTTGATGCACTTTATGCACTCTGACATCTTATGTATACTAAAAGTATTAAAACAATCCGAAGTATGAATAACTTCATTTTTATTGTGAATTAGAAAATGGTTGGGGGGCCACCCGGCACTTTATCAGGGGCCAAATTTGACCTGCAAACCCTATGTTGAGCATCGCCTCTTTACATGGATAGTCTTGCAGTGCGTATTGTCATCGTGTTTTTCAGAATATTTTCACTCATTCTCACCGAGGACACTCACCACACTGCGCTCTTAGCGTCACTTTTGGACAAAGAGAGCTTTCCTCTTCTTTAACGGTATCATGTGTGTTTAATAAAACGGCTCCATGTCGTCCTCTTAGCACATGAAGAGAAAAATTCAACAGGCTGCTCAGCTGGCCACAGATGACAGCAGGGACACTCCTCCCTTAACTTGTCCCTCTCTCCTTTTTTCTGTCTCCTGTCTGTCTCATCTTACTGTCCTCTCGTAGCCAGTAGCTCTTTCAAAAACCACTTCACTTTAGGTAAGACGCGGCGCCAACCGATGCATTTTGAATGTGTGCTGAATGGCTGAGATCAATAAGCTCTTCCTTGCTGTATCATTCATAATAAATGGACCAATCTGCGGTCCGTGCTGCTGACCGTGCCTCACATGCATGTGAATTTGGCTTCATTTGAGCTCGAGACGAGACGCAGCACTCAGTATTCATTTAACCGCCCGAGTCACAGCTCGCCGCTGTCACATGCTCCAATTGGGGTCGATATTTTTCTTCATCAGTCATGTTTTCGCCCACTTCAAAGCCTCGATCTGAAGGCTGGGAGGGTCAAGGAGACACACACAGACACACACAGACACACACAGACACACTGTTCCCTCAGAGGAAAAAGAACAAGTTTAAAGTTATGCTATTTTTAGGCCGGGAGCTGCTGCTGCCCCCGTCAGCAGAGGGCCGCTGATATTTCGCACCACGTCGGCATTGGAGCACTTAAACACTATGTAGGACACAGCTGTAATCCCACGGCACACGTTAACATCCCAAACAAGTATTTCAGGTATGTTTGCAAAGATAGGCGCTATCTGGAGACCTGCAGTGGTGTATGATCACATCCCAAAAACATGCAGCTCGGCTTCTGCATGCTTTATATCTGCAGATAATCTGCATCACGTCTGGTCTGCTTTCTGTCGCTGGCTCCTCCGCTGACAGAGGAAGACAAGCTGAGTTTAAAAAAAATCTATTTTCATTCGTAGTTTCATGCTCACATTCAGGGGCGTGTCTGGGATTTGAGGACATTAGCCTGGATCTCTGTATCTGGGTTTTTTATCAATTTTAGGGACTGTTTGCTATTTATGAGGGGGGAGGGAGCACAGCATAAAGGCACTGGGATGTAAGCACTGGGATTTTTTATTTTGGCTCAGGGGTGGGCAAATAAGTTTGAATGGCTGCACCTTATATTTCCTTAAATTTCCCTTGGGATCAATAAAGTACCTATCTATCTATCTATCTATCTATCTATCTATCTATCTATCTATCTATCTATCTATTTATTTTACAG
>NW_024629794.1:0-3429 GCF_008729295.1 Plectropomus leopardus
TGATTGTCTTTCTCTTTTTTCTCTGTCTCCACTGCTGATTTTTCACACTTAAATCTCTTAACGGACTCTGACTAGTGCTAAGGGTGCCAGGTGAAGGTCAGCCAAAGATTCTCAACGGCAGCTGAGGATCGGCGGTTGCCTCTAATTGTCAGGTTCATAATGGCTAAGCATCTTGTTATCTTTTCATTTACAAATGCACCCTACACCCTCTGATAACCTCCCTCAATTTAAGTCAGTTTCTCTGTCATTGTCATTCAACTTTCTCTCGGTTGTAAATGCAAAAGCAATGGCAGAAAGAAAAGGAACCTCGCCAGGGAGCAACGAAGGGAGGACGGCGGGAGAAGGAGGAAGGAATGGAAAAACAGGGATTACTGCCCTGCATTGTCCTGCTGCTAATCCCTCCTCTACTTCACACAAAAACATTTGACACCTTTCAGTGGCTCAGCTCAACACTTCCAGTTACTCCCACACACTCAGGGGTTACACAAACTCACACAACGTGGAGGCACACATTCACACGCATGCAGATTCAAAGTGTTTCCTCACTCTGTCCACTCTGCTTCTCAGACAGCATGAAATCTGCCCTTCATTGGTGGTTGGGACTCACGTCTGTTACACCCCCGCTTTTCCTTCCTCCTCGCTTTCATCCATTCTCCATGGCTCCGCCTTACTTTGAGGCCCCAGAAGGCCTTTGTGCAGATCGATGGCCTGTGGCTAGCCTGGAAGTAGGGTTATACAGAGTGCACTCTACTCACTGATGAAGGATTTTCAGGGATTTTTTTTATGAAGGGGAATATTCAAATCTCTCATCCCTGACTGTTCATCTCCTGTTAGAGTGGAGCTTCCTGTGTGGCCATTTAAGTTCATTTAAAAGCCACATAATCTCAGTTGCAGATGAAATATTCAGATGATTTACTTAAGCAAAAGTTATAATAATACTTTCCATTGTGGTATTTTGTCCTGTAAAAACTGTATTCAAGATGTCATTTTAGTAGAAATATTAGCAGCAAATTGTACTGAAAGGATAAGGCTGGCGTTACTTTATATGTTTCAAAATTTAAACAAATCCCATAAAAATACCAAAATCAAGAATAAACCAACACGTCCTAATCATTTAGTCTCAGTATCCTTCTGCTTAGGTTGTTGATGATCTTGGATACCCCTACTGTGACGTCAGCAAATGCAAATGGTGGAATGATGCTCCACATGGTTATGTTGCATATGCATATGCAGGCTTGTATGGTTTAGGCAAAAGAGGAACATGGTACTGTGTAGAGTAAAGACATCACATTCAGACAGGAAGCCAACACCAATCGCCAGGATGACAGTCCTGGGTTTGTTTGATCCATCCACCGTCCCTCTGTTCAGTAATAGAGTTGATACCAACAATTTAATGAGAACAAGAGGATGCACTCACTGAGTTTCTCGGAGAAAAAGACGTTTTCACCATTTGTCTGACTGGACTTGGCAAAAGCTTGACATAGTCTGTAGATTATCTTGAGTAACCAATTTCTGAAAAGGGACATTGCTGTTTTCAAATGTAGTTTTTTTGGTTGTTTTTTTGGTTGTTTGAGCACTACAAGCCAAGGGCCATCTGATTCCATTATATTAAAATAATATAATAAATAAAAATAAAATAAAATAATATAATAATAAAATAGTGCTACAGGTGAGAGAAAAAAGTATTTTTGATTTTGGGGTGAAATGTTCCTTTAAAGTATCAAAAGTATTAATCAGGCAAAAGAATGAAACACAATATTTCACACTATGATTGTTTTCCTTGTATTGGGAGTCAGATGTTTTCTTAAGATATTACTGCCTGCTTTAAAGAGTGGTTTCACAATCAAAAGATTGCTTTTTAATGCAGTTTATGTCAGATTATCCAGTAGACAGTACTGGTTAAATGTTTCATGGCACAAAATTAAACAAATGATGTCACTTTTTAAAAGAGAGCCAATAACTAGAGGACTTGCCAAACATGAAACTGCTTTATTTCATATACCCGGTCTTTAAAGACATTAGGACATTTTTGTTGTCTTAGATAAATGTTAAGTGTTTTGACAAAGCACTCACAGGCGCTTGCACATTCCTCACACTCTGTAATTAACATTATCCTGCTTTTCTCACATCCTGCTCACTGGGTGGGGTGACTTCGCAGGTGAGGTGCGAGCTCTGTGACCTTTTGACTCACATGCTTTCCCTCCTTCTAATTTGGAAAGAATGTATTTTCAGTTCTTTATTTCCTTTTCACTGCCCCTTTCTCCAGCAGTCCTGCCCCTCGATGCCCCCTCCTGGGGCAGTTAAAGTGCAGCTGTCGCTCTCAGCTCTCTATTATCCAGCCCGAGGGGCTGTGCAGGGCAGGGGCTAAGGAGGAAAGGAGTGGGAAAAAAAGAGAGGAAAGTATGGGATGATATTTTAGCATTTCTGGGAAACTGTGGGTGTAGCCATGGATTACTCAAACAGGTGTTACTCCAGTTTCTTTTCCGCTCTGCTCTCCTCCACTTCCTTTAAAAGAAGAAAAATGCCAGAGAGGTGTCACAGACATTTATTTTACAAATCACAGAACCAGGCATCGTGCCTGCAGGGTTTTATCAGTCTTTTTAAGAGCTTGAGTATCATTCTTGACCTGCAGTAAAATAAAGCAATATTTAGAATATTTATCATACTTTTAGTGTAGATCCACCAAAAAGGTGTGAGAAATTAGACTTTGTTATAAACAAGTAAGGTCAGGAATAGGATTCCATACTGGAGCTCAATGTTACAATGACATGTTTTTCTTGGTACACAAAATGCAAGAGGAAGAGTTCACCTTTTTAATTTGATGAAAAGCTCACCCTAATCAGAATACGAACATGGAGGTCTGCGTCATCATTTTCAAAATTCTGTTTTTTGAGCATTTAGACTCAAACGTCATCCTGAAGTTTTCAAACTAAATCTACGCCAGCAATTTTTTCAAAGTTCTCAATTTTAGGTGGTTGAATTCGTCGGGGTAGTGTGGATGCTAGGCTACAATAAGCAACCCAGCTGGCAACGGACATCATTATGACGTCAGAAAGATATTGGACTCTTTCATTGGACAGATGTTTGATTTTGATTGGTATACAAATTAGATTGACAATGTTTTAAATGTCTAACAACATCAGAATGTATTGTTGTGTGGATTTAAACATCATGACGTTTTACAGATGTTGGGTTTTGTTCGTCATATCTCATGACAAAATCTTGATGTCACTGGCATGAGACGTTGGATTTTGGTTACTTAATACAACATAAATTCTAACAAAATATCAATGTTATCTGTCATCAGTATTCTATGACAAAGTGACATTGGCATCGGCTATTGATCTGACAGTGAATTTTGGTCACCTGGCATTACAACATTAAATTCAACTGGATAGCAACGTCTACTTATGTTGTGGTTTTTTGTAA
>NW_024629795.1:0-4454 GCF_008729295.1 Plectropomus leopardus
ACATGAACGAATGAATAAATAAATAACATTATAATTATCATATCATTATTCATTTTTTTAATCTATTTGGATTAGCTGTTTTAAACCTGTTGAGTTGATTTTCAAAAAGTAAATAATTGTAAACATTTTTTAAATCAAGTGGCTCTAAAATTCAGTTCTGAGATCTGCTGTAAATTATAAAAATAACGTTTATCATTCAGCCAATCAGCAGCGTCCCTCCTCACCGCACCGACCAATCAGAGAGCTGCATGCGCTGACAGAGTTACAGCGGCGGTTCACCTGCTCAGTGGCTTTACCGGGACAGCACGGCAAGTTTAGAGCTACCGTATGGACAACGGCACCGGATCACCTGCGTCCTCCTGCGCCGGCGGCGGTTAAGCGTCACCCGATCACCAGCCTCCCCGCCGGCCGGTCCCGCGTCATGGCTCGGACCGGCTCCGGGGCGCTCTCCCGCAGGAACATCAAGCTGGACTCGTTCCTGCAGCGGAACACGGAGCGGACGGTGTACGAGCGGATCCGAGCCTACGAGCCGTGCGTGGTCATCTCCGACACCGTCAACAAGGTGTACATGCACGTGGTGCTGAGCGACGAGCGCGTGTACCTCACCGAGTACCCGCCGCGCACGCTCACCGAAGCCTTTCACTTTAGCCGCGTGCGGGACATCGAACTGGTGAGTCCACCAAACCCCATTATACTTTTTATATTTTTACACGCAGCTGCTAAATTAAAGTGACTACAGCTAAAAGAAATCAATCAATCGATTAGTTGAGTGACTAGAAAATAATCTGCTCTAGAGCTGAAATCAAGTATGGTTTTATTCTTGATTCATCTTGAATGAAATCTGAATCATTTGATCTACAAACTGTTGAAAATCCCGCCTCAGCTGCTCAGTTGTCACGGAGATAACAAATGGACTTTTGTTTAGGAGCGTTTTTTTTGTCATTCTGCCTTTAGGAAATTTACATTAATCTCAGGGTTTGTGTGGTCATGGAAAAGCTGGAAAAGTCATGGAATTTGCAAATATCTTTTTCCAGGTCTGGGAAAGTTTTGGTGAACTGGGCTAAATATACCCTGAAAGTTTTGGAAAGTCATGGAAATCTGTTCTTATAAACCTGTATAATACCACATGATGTGTCCAAGGACCACCAGAAGTTTTTCTGTTCGTCTAAAATGTTGGAAATTTTTTTTTTTTTTTTTAAAAAAGGGTTTTTTTTGTTTTTCTTTTAATATTTCTGGTAATTTTTAAATGATTCAAGTCTTCCAAACCTACTGGCATGTTTTCTTAAAAAAAATATCCTAAAAACATTTTTTTTTTTTTTAAAAAAAATCCTGAAATGTTTTCTTCAAAAGTCGCCATAAATGTTGTTTTGTTTTTTTTTATTTTTTCTTGCAACAACAAAAAAGAGAAATTGCCAAAATGTTGATTTTTCTTTAAATTGCCCATTTAAAAAAAAATAATTTTCTTTTTTTTTGTAAGACACATCACATTTTTTTTTAACAATCAGCAGTAAAATAAATATGAAATATAGCCATTTGAGGTTGCATGTCCTCCCAGAAAGCCAAAATAAAAACAGCCCCCCCCCAGTGCTTAGAAAATGACTCTACATGCCTTCCCCTTTTTGCACCACTCCCTCCCCACTCATAAATAACAAAAAGTCCCTAAATTATATTGAAATATTCAGTTCTAATTCTGTTCTGAATTCATTTTTTAAACAAAATATATATATTTTAAAAAGCTGTTATGTAGTATTGTAAAAGACCCAATAAGTGGTATTGGTGGTCGTTTCAGAGAATGTACGGCCCTTAAAAGTGACCTAAAAGTCCTGAAAAAGTCCTTGAAATTTATTGGTAAAAATGTGTATGACCCCAGTATTTTTCTCTTGATAAAGTAATGGATCCATTGTCTAATTATCAGCAACTGTTTTGTTGATTAATTGTTTAAGACAGATTTTCAAACATAAATGTTTTGTTTTGTTTTTTGTTCAGTTTGGTTATAGTAAACTATCGTGAACTGAATATTTGTAGGTATCTAAAGAGATTTTTTTTTAGACTTTTCACAGTAACAAAAAATAGCTGTTTGTAAAAATAATGTTTAGCTGCTGTTCTAACTGTGATTACAGCAAATGAAATAACTGAAGATCACATTTGACTAACGGCGTCCGGATGTTTGATTCGATTACAGATGAGTCACTTTGATTTTTGGGTTTCGTCTCTCAGTTTCAGCTCTATTTAAAATCATCTGGGACTGCAACTAATATTATTTACATCACAGTCACAAAAATGCTGTCCAAGTTTAAGTCAGCAGCTTTTTTAAAATAAATTATATTATATTATATTAATTATAAATTACTCATACATAATCAAACTTTTAAAAGGGCTGTTTGTACTTTTTCTAAACACTGCTTCTTTGATTATCTTTTAGTAGTTTAGTATTTTGCCTGTTGAGTGACTAAATATCTGACATTTTCTGCAGGTGATTTGTCTTGAAAACTTGTGTCAGCATTATTTATGATAATCAGTTAAATGTTAAAAAAAGTGGATGAAGAACGAGGACTCAGGTTGTGTTTCCCTGCGTCGCATCACGCAGATAAAAAGCAGCTTCCTGTCCCGTGAGGACGTGAAGTAATCAGGAAACTGAGATTAAACTGAGTGACCCGGTCTAGACTCCCAGCGGCTCAGAATAGACTCGATCTTAATTCATTCTGCGTAACATAAAGCTTCATATAACACGTCGTAGTAAAGAGAAGCTGAGGAGCAGAATAAGCCTCTAATCACCGTGTTGTGTCACGTAGGTCAGAGGTCAAAGTGTTAAATTCTTCCTCGCAGAGTTAATCCATTAAACCGTCAGATTATTGCTGAGACTTCAGCGGGACTAAAACGGCCAAACGTCTCAATCACAGATCTTTGTCTCTGTTTCATGTCGTCAGGTCAACGACCTCCCAGATTTCCTGCAGGGGAAGGACCGGGAACGCTGCCAGCACATTCGAATCACCTACGCCACCGACAAGCCTGCGGCGAGGGGCCGCGATTGGCTGGGGAGAGACAGGAGGGTGGGACTTCCTCCTGTAGCCCCGCCCTCCCGCAGATCCAGCGTGGACTACCTGTCGATCGCACAAACCTTCGAAGACGGTAAGACGCTGTTTTTAAATGTCAAATTATTTTAAAAAATTACAAACAAATGTCATTGTTTAACATTAATAAAAAAGATAACTGAATTACAGATTAATTTCTTCAACTTATGGCCCGCGGGCCAAATCTGGCCCCTGATAGGGCCCCTGGTGGCCCCCAAACCATTATTTATTGTCTAACTGACAATTAAAAAAAAGTGATTGAATCTGTGAATGGTTTTTGTATTTTTAGTCTCCATAAGGTGTCAGAGACATAAAACAGCATCAACATAGAGCTTGTTGATCAAAAAAGAGCCAGAGGAGGATCCCCCACACCCCCGACAGAGGACACAGCTGAGACACTGATGTCCTAAAATACTAGAAACATTTTTAAATAATAAAAATGTCCTAAACCCATACAAATGTCCAAAAATCTGTGAAAATGTCATAAAAATTGAGAAGAGCCCTAAAATCCTACAAACGTCCTAAAATCCCAGAGACCTGTATGGGGCTGCTGCGACGGGCCCCGGGCCCCTGGCCTCCTGTCATTTTACAGAATTGGCCCCCAATCAAAAGCAGTTGAGTGTGAGCGGTTTAAATATACGGGAGATGTTGGCGTTCGAAGGGTCGGTTGTGTGTGAGCAGTTAAAGCAGCTAAAATGAGAGTTTCTGTTAAAACAACAAACAGCTGTGAAGCTCACGCCTCTGTTCTCTTCACACTGATCCCCTCCAGTGTAACTTTAACTCTCCTGTGTCTTTTATTTCCCTCCACAGGATATCCTGCACACAGGTGAGCATCACTCACTCACACACACACACACACACACACACACACACACACACACACAGTCTGGTGTGTGTGTGTGTGTGTGTGGAAACAGAGTCTGGATTTGGCTGTTCTTGTTTTTTATCAGTCTGAGTATCAAACAGTCGCCTCCTGCAGGATTTTAAAGATGGTTTGAAAAGACATAAAATTTCTCTTTAACCTCTTTAAGAGCCCACTTACTGAAAATATCACATACACTCGTATCACTCTGCACACAAAATACGCTTTTAAAAAAATCAAGCTTTTAAAAAATATCATATATTAATGTGATTTTCAACATTCATTGAGTTTATGTATTTAACCAACAGCAACACCAACCAATCAGCCCTAATCATAAATATCAAATATTCATTAATTTTCTGAATTTTAACCCTTTAAATGACAGGTTTTTGTCACGATGCCACTATGTTTTTAGATGAAGAAAAGAAAAACACACACACACACAAAAACACCAAAACTGAATGATGTTGAGTGTCCTCCTCCTCAGTGTGTGAGTGTAGCTGCTGACAGTCTGGGATATG
>NW_024629796.1:0-3228 GCF_008729295.1 Plectropomus leopardus
GGGAGAGGGAAGTCTGGACTTCCCTGCTTAGGCTGCTGCCCCCGCGACCCAACTCCCGATAAGTGGAAGAAATTGGAAGTATGGATGGATATATATACAGTATATATATGAAGTTAAGGTTAAGTGATTCTCAACCTAAGGGATGGGCCCCCTCTAAAGGGTCACAAGATATATGTGATAGGTCTTGAGATGATTCATGAGGTGAAAAAGAAGTAAGTCATTGATAAAAGATTTCAGTTTATACCTAGAAAAGTGCAATCTCCACCAGGTGGCCACCCAAGCTGATAAGAGCCAATCTAGGCAATTTGAGCCTAGATTGAAATTGCCCCATCCAGCTTCCTTACAGTCAAAAAAGTAGTGAAGATAACAAAAAAATGGGGATTTATTAATCCTGCCTACCTTTAGTGAATTATAACATATTGGGTAAATGAGACCAAACTCTTTTATGGAGTTCAGTTTTTGAACCACATCGAAGGCCAACGATTATGAATCACCACAACCATAAGGGGTCCTTGAGCATATGATTACAAATGTGTACACAAAATATGAGGCTGATCTGTCCAGTAGTTTGTGAGATTAACCAAACACATGATCCCCTCAAGGCAGATAAATAATAAGTCATCAGCAAGAGGTTTCAGTCAACTACACTTACAAAATGCTAATGAATAATTAATTAAAGTTTTTAATAATTGTCTGCACTCTGCAGTTGTAAATGTTAGTTATTTATGAATTTCGGTTGAGATGCTCTCATGAATTAAAGGGCTGAAACAACACAACAAGTGAAATGCTGGAGGGGGATTCTTCCAAAAACACTCTTATGCTTATGAATGATCTATAAACAACCAGTAGCATCCTAATTAACATTAATAAATTATTAAATAATGCCTTTAAACCCTTAACCCATATTGATTTTTTGGGCTTTTCCTTAAGATTTGCTTTTTTTTTTGTTAAGTATTGCATAATCGTACCTCTTTGGGTTAACTCATAGACGTCAGAAATTAGCATTTTATTTTTTATAAGGTGTCAAAAAGGCTGATAACCGCTGTTTTAATCTTTAACACTGTATTTTTTAAGTTAACCATATAGTTTTAAGTTAACCTAATCTAAAAAGTAACAAGAAATCAGAGATCTCAAATAGTTGAGTAAAGAGTACAATATCTCAGTTTGAAATGTAGTGGAGTAGAGTATAAGGTTGTATAATATGGAAATATTGAAGGACAAGTACCTTAAAATTGTACTTGGGTGCAGTCTTTGAGTAAATCTATGCATAAAATAGGCCGATGCCGTCTAAAGTTTCAGTTTGACTTCGGTGTCCATCATACATCATTTTCTTTTGACACAGGTTGTCTTAGGGGCCCCCTGGTGGCAGCAGGGCCCCCAGCAGCCTCTCAGCTTGTACATGTCTCAGGCCACCATGCTGAGTCCAAATTTTGGATTGAATATGGGGCAAAAATCTACAAAAATAAATCTGGACTCTGTTTATGAATAGGCACCCTAAGCCAATAGTTTGGTGACCTACATACATTTATTAATCCCTCGCACCACATAATAACATCCTGTCAGTCATCAGTCGATGCATCACTTTGCTCTGAGAAGTTTGATAGATATCACTGGGTTTGGATGCCTCAGTTTAGGGTTTAGTGAGCTAATGACACAAAGAGACAGTACAGGACAAGAACCCCCCCCCCCCAAAAAAGGAAATGAAAGTCTTAGAAATTTGGAAACAAATCAAGCCAAACACATGATTAAAGATCAATGGTGATAAATGTGACCACAAATAATTTTTGTGTTAATTTCTACTTTCAACGTTCAGCTCATCTTAGCATTTATACTCAGTGTATAAACATTTAATGTATGGTTTATAACATACTATAATATGGCTGAAAGCTTTTAAGTAAAACATTTTCCAACTTCTCCAAAGAAGATATGTTTTTGTTAATATTACTGCGTCATTGTATTGTTATTCAGTCCCTGTTTATAGAAAATATTAGAAGATGAGTTGTTTTTGTTGACAAATGCATTAATAAAAACTTACAATTACAATCTCCTTATAAAAAGGGTTCTTACAAAGAGTAACTGTGGTGTGTTAATGAATGGCTCCCAGCCTCTGAAATTTAACTGATGAAAATCTGTTCTTTGAGATGGAGACTTTAATTTTGAAAAATCTAAAATGAAAGTTAACCTTAGGTTAAAAGTGCTAACTTGAAACAGAGAAAAGGGACAGTTTTTCAATTTGTGGAAAAAAGAAACTCATATTAGCATGACCTACAGCAACTAAAAATATAAAGAGACAATATAATTAGAAAATAGAAACTTAAGAGTAATACTCCCTAGATAAAATATTTTTTAAATGATTCAAATCTGCCTTGTGTGCCAATTTGTGCCACATATAAATGACTTTACTGAAACCATTAAAGCAACAAATAAAACATGTAGGCTATAGCACAATGTCATAAATAGTTCATCTTTTTATATAGCCTATCTATCATCCTGTTGCACCTTGTTTTTGTGCTCCTGAATTCTCCCTCTGGGACTCAATAAAGGCTTACCTTATCTTACATGATCTTATTGTAGACTACTTCCTCCCATTTAATAAAAATATGTTAATAGCATAGCTTTTGTTTGCATAATCTGCACTTTTCTTTTTTAATGTGTAAAACTCTGTGAGCTACATGTTGTTATTGTTATTATTCAGAAACAGAGTCAGTTTTATTAGGCTACTGTAGACTATAATAATACTCTGTGTGTGCCCCGTTACTCATCATGC
Organism: Plectropomus leopardus; assembly: GCF_008729295.1. Classification (NCBI taxonomy): domain Eukaryota; kingdom Metazoa; phylum Chordata; class Actinopteri; order Perciformes; family Serranidae; genus Plectropomus; species Plectropomus leopardus. The sequence goes on from NW_024629796.1 coordinate 2,768, forward strand.
TCTACCAGAAAAAAACGGATTGAGTGTCATGTGTAAAAGCGCGATAAAAGCGCTACACTAGGGGGCACTTGCAAACACATACACATTTACTACAGCAGCCATTACTATAAACAGCATTGGTGCACAAAAAGGAAGTCAAAGTGCATCTGCAAGCTGGTAACAAAGTTTGAGATACAATATCTGCACCAGTGAAGCACACCACTCTGTAATACTCTAAATAAAACCACAAAATACAATAAACACAGCAGCAGCATTATAATACCAGCAACAATGCAATAGCAGCACAATAATAACTGATACATATTCCTACCTTTATGGGGTTTTCTTCCTGGTTTTCTGGCGCAGAAGTCCTTAGCGACAACAAAGGCAGATGATTCAGTCTGTATGGCCCACTGTTGATCTCAGTCTATTTTTTAAATAAGTCCCAGTTATGAAAAACCAGTCGCGGTGCAGTTTAATCC
>NW_024629797.1:0-3625 GCF_008729295.1 Plectropomus leopardus
TTGATGACAGGAGCAAGCGGGAAGCAGCTACATCTTCTGTAAGCATAAGCACTGAAGACACCTGTAATACTGAGGTCAACATTCATGCTAGGAGAGGTAGCTACAGCAGCTAGGGAGCACAGGGAGCAGCACAGCATGAGAGAAACGTGAGTGAGGAGGACACCGACGACAACAACAACAACGGACTATTGCAGCCTACTGACCTTGGCACAGAAAAGCCCCAAAGACCACTCATGCAGAGCTTTCCTTCGCGCCTTTTCTCAGGGAAAAAAAGGTCATTCTGCAGTTCCTGGTATGGAAGCTTTCACTGGCTGGAGTATTCTGTTCAAACAGATGCTGCATACTGCTACCCATGCAGAATGTTTAAGGGAGCCAGTCTCAGTGATAAAACTTTCAGTGTAACTGGTTTCCATGACTGGAAACATGCAATAGAAACTGGAAAGGGACTAAACAAGCATGCTGCATCCAAAGAGCACCTGATTTGTGAGGCCATGTGGAGGGACAAGGAAAGACGGATTCACACAAGTAAGGAAATCTCAACGCTAATCAACAATGATCAACTGCAGCGCAACAGATATTATCTGTCTGCAATTATTGATGTTGTGGAGTTCCTTGCTGTGAACCAACTGCCCTTCAGAGGTGACCATGATGCATACAGTGGAATGAATGATGATGGATGTGGGCTATTTTTGTCTCTATTTGAGTTTGCACTAAGGAAAGATGCTGAATTAGCAAAGATAGCAAAAACTATTCCTCGTAATGCAACATACACAAGTCATGACATTCAAAATAACTTAATAGATGTGATGAGTGCTTTAGTAAGAGAGCACATTGTGAAAGAAGTCAGTGAATCATTCTACACGTTAAAAGTGGATGGAACCAGAGACCCAACAGGGAGAGAGAATATATCCATAGTTCTCCGCTTTCTGAATGAACTGTGTGAACCAACTGAGCGCCTCCTGACAATAGCCACTGCTGACCAGGGAGATGCAGTCACATTGACTGACACCATCATAGAAGAACTGACCACAGCTGGTCTGAGCCCTCAGAAAATCCTCAGTCAGGTGTATGATGGGGCCTCGCTCATGTCGGGTAAACATGGAGGGGTACAGAAACTGCTGCAGCAAAAACTGGACAGAGAGATACCATATGTCCACTGTTATAATCACCAGCTGCATTTGGTGGTCACCCATGCCCTGGCAGTTGAAACAGCTGTGATGGACTTCTTCAGTGTGTGTAACATGCTGTACAAATTCTGCAGAAAACCAACTGTTGCCATTCTCTACAAAGGAGAGACACTCAAGCGCCTATTGGACCAACGCTGGACTGGACATTTTGCTACAGGTATGTTAATTTGGATTTATTAAGCTGATAAGATGATGATGCTGTATTGTGTGAATGACTCCCCCACCTGAAGATATTAAGATATTTCTTTTCTCTATTCTACAGTCTCAGTTATTCTGAAATCACTTGATGACCTATCCACACTACTCAGAGAGATCACTAGCAACCGGGCATTTGGAGCAGATCTGCGCATTGAAGCAACAGGACTGTGGCAGAGCATGTCTGAGCCCAGCTTTAATTTCATTGCTGAGATGGTGCACAAGATCCTTGCATATCTTGATCCCCCAAACAAGTTGTTGCAGTCCGAAGACATGGATCTACTTACAGGTGACTTTTTTAATGTAGATGGTGAAAAAAGTATATACCTACTTCTGAGCAAAATAGTAATACTAATACCACTAATACAACTACTAATAATAAACCATTTATTGATCCTTACAAGTAATGCAAGTTAAAGCACTTTACAAAAAAGAGTTACATGCACCAAGTGCTTCACAATGAACATAAAACATGTTTAAAAGAGATGAATAATTGTTGTGGGCATCCCAACAGAAACAATTATTTTGATAAAAATGTTACACAATATTTTAGAACTTAAGGATTTGTTTGTTTTGTTTCATTTCCCTGTCTTTTCATGCAATGCTGTGCTTTCAGTTGTGTTATATTCTGTGCGGTAACAAAAAGGTTTTTTTTTCTTTTTCTTCTAGGTTTGCAGCTTATCAGCAGTGCATGTACCTGTCTTGAGAATATGCGCACTGAGACTGAATTCCAGGCAATCCTAGCGCATTGTGACAGTGTCACAACAAGGCCATCAAAGAGAAGACGCTCACAAAACTCTGCCTTTGCTGACTACGTAGTTGAGGAAATCAGCACACATGTAGATTGTAATGATGAAACAGAACTACGCAGGATTTATTACAGTTGCATTGACTCAGTGTGCGGAGAAATGAAAAATCGCTTCGGGAAACATAACTGTGACCTGATGGAGGCACTAAATGCCCTGGATCCTGTGCAAGCCACATTCTTGGATGTCAGAAAGGTGAAGCCTTTACTTGACCTCACCAACACACCTGCTCTGGACTCTGAATTCGAGGTGGCCCGCAACTTCCTCAGGACACAAATGCAAGAGTCTTTTCCACCGGATGGGCAGAAGTGGACAATGAAACAGGTGATTAAGGCTAGGCAAAAGTTCAGTATTGTTTTTATTGTATTCAAATCTCAAAAAGCTACAAGACTCCTTTAGAATTATCAAATAGCCTATATTGTCATGGCCTGGTCATTTGGGACCTTTAAAACAAACTGATATTTTACAGGATCAAGGTTTCATCAAGCAGTCAAACAGATCACACATCACACCTAACATGATTTAGTTCAATGAGATGAGAATTTATTTGATTGTTCAACATGATGTTGCATACAATTTATATTGTTATCTGGGGAATAATTATGGTTGTAATGATATTGATTTCAACCTTATTTCTCCCTCAGATTTTAAACCAGTTCCAGAAGCCACTGGAAGCAATGCCTACCGTCTTGACTGCATTTAAACATGGCCTGACTTTCGGAGCCAGTACTGCATCCTGTGAAAATTCATTTTCCACTCTGAAAAATATCTTCACAGAGCATCGCCAAACCATGCTTCATCAACGCAAGGCCAACCTGATCCAATTGGCATTTGAGAAGGACTTGACTCGGAAATTTAGGAATGAGTGGAAGGACATTGTTTTAAAAAGGTTTCACACAGTCCACAGACGCCGCCTGCCACTCTACTGAAAGTGATTAAACCTTTCACTCACACACACACACACACACACACACACACACACACACACTTGCAGGCAGAAGGGTAACACTGCTTTGTGATGCTCCCTGTGCTCCCTAGCTGCTGTAGTTACCTCTCCTAGCATGAATGTATACCTCAGTGTTCAGCTTGACATCATCATTATATTTCCAGAAGTTGCAGCTGTATCCCGCTTGTTCCAATCATCAATTCATGTCCTTTTATGCTTGAGTGGAATAAATGGACACAGCACCACACTGTTGTTTGTTTGTTTTTTAGATTTTGAGATGAACTGCCCATTTTTAGAGAGAGGAAAATTATCTCTCAGCACTGTAGGAGTGGTCACAGAGCAGTTGGTCAGCCTGAAGCCAAAAAAAAAAAAAGTAGGTTGAAAAAGTTTGCCCCCCCAAAAAAATGTAAGCCCCCCCTTAGATTTGTTTCTGCAGCCGGGTCTGGCTATCTGAGTCCGGGGTCTGGTCAGTTAAGGGCAAGAGGTGATGG
>NW_024629798.1:0-2271 GCF_008729295.1 Plectropomus leopardus
AGTATTCTTGTAAAAATATAATAATATACTGAAAGCAAATAATTAAATAGTAAACAAACAAAAAAAACTAATCAATTAAAAAAATTTCGAATATTATTATTAATTTAATGACAATACTACTACTAATACTATTATTATTATTGTTTTTGTTGGTGTTGTAACACTAATAATATATTGCACACAACATTAATCATACACTAAAAGCAGTTCTAAAAAAACTGTTAAGTATTGGTTAGTGATTTGAGACATTTTATTTTGAAAACCGACTGCCGGATGTTGCGCCGCTGTGTTATTGTTTGCCGCTTCACGCACCGCGCAGACCAGGGAGACGGACGCGGCGGCGACAAACGAGGAGGAAACTGACCGCGCGGCACGGCTCGGCACGCCTGAAGAAGTCGGTTTGCTCGCCCCGCACGCGCTCTCTCTTTAGCGGATATCCCCCCGACACACACCGGAGGACGGCGGAGAGAGAGAGCGGGGCAACACTATGGCGACGTTGGGACCGGAGTCGGCTCGTCCTCCTCTTTCCCAGCTCGGTTCTTCCCCGTCGATCCAGACCCACATCGGCAGCGCCAACCTGCCGCCCAACCGGGGCTTGGAGCGGGCGCTGGAGGAGGCGGCGGCCAGCGGCGTGCTCAACCTCAGCTCCCGAAAACTGAAGGAGTTTCCCCGGACCGCCGCCAACCACGACCTGACGGACACGGTGGAAGCAGGTAGGCGCCTCTGTGGCATCTTTCAGCTTCACAAACAAACACCGGGGAGGGCACCGGCGCGGGGCGGTAACGACACCGGGGAGGGCACCGGCGCGGGGCGGTAACGGCTCTCGGTGACGCGGTGCAGCGGCAGCGTGCTTCTCACCGACTGCTGTACTTATATACACTGCTGGAATTTCCGTTTAAAAACCTCTGTGCACACCGGGACTCGAACCCGCGACCCTCGAGGTGTTTGTGTTGGCCGCTGATTGTGGGTCATTTGTGCGCGAGACTTTACTGTAAATAAGACAAAAACATCCCCAAATTGGTGCTTCAGCTGGACTGAAAACGTACATGGATGTAACGGAGTATTATACGAAGTAACTGAGTATTATTGGATGTAACTGAGTATTGACGGTCACACTGACATTAGTGTTGTTGTATTTGGTGATTTATTGACGCATGTGAGACAGTCATGGAAAAGCTCCTCAAGTTTCCAGGACCTGAGTGTTCAGACTGTGGGCCTGCAGTGGAATTCCCCACCACTTCCTTTTTAATCCATTTACAGTTGTAAACAGTCATGGAGAGCTCACACACACACACACACACACACACACACACACACACATACACACACACACTTGTTAGGTTCCATGTTATGCTCATTTTCATTTTCAGGTTCTTGTTTTTATTTTTTGATTTGTCCTACAACATAATGACATGCTTTAATGTTAAAAAAACAACACATCATTATCATATGAACATGCAGCACACAATAGAGTAAAGTTTAAAACTAACTGAAGTTGTGACTCGGGCAGATACAGCCAAAAATGCTATCACAATAAAAAAAAATCCATAATGGTCGATTTTGATAATTCTACTCCAAAAATAAAATAATTACTTTGCAAGAAATATTTCACAAATTGAATGAAATTAGTAAAAGGTGACAAGAAAAATACATAAAAATTGGTTTTAAAAAAAGAAAGCAGGAAAATTTTTTTTATAAAAAAAATAGTCCACAAAACTCTCTCTGTTGTTTTTTTCTCTCGCTCATGTTTCAAAGCGGTAAAGGTCCCATATTGCACTCACTTGCTGGTCCATGCTGATATTTTGCATTTCTACTTGACCATGTTTATGTGCTTTAATTTCCAACAGGAAATGCAATTTAGACATTTATGTGTGAGTTTAAACTACTTTTCATATAGTGACCGTACTTCAGACTCAGGATGGTATGGCTGATATGGCCTAAGAGTAATATCACAATATTTTATGGTATTTTTGCATTAACAAAACTCTTGACAATATAACAAAAACATGAGAATATGTTATTGTTTATCTCAAGAACATAAAACTTAAAAAAAAAAAAAAACCAAACAAACATATACCTTAATGTAAAAGTTTATCTTCAAATATTCAGGAAGTCTGACCCAGAATTATCTTTCAGTTCTTTATTTTCTAGTAGTTCAGTATTTTCAGGTTTTACACCCACAGTCTGTGATTTTTGCCGATTCTCATTAAAAACCATAAGAATAGATGACGTTGATGACGTTGATGACTTTGATGACTTTGATGACGTTGA
>NW_024629799.1:0-3523 GCF_008729295.1 Plectropomus leopardus
TTTTTTTTGCAAACTTGCTTATTCCCTACTATTTTTTTAATGAAACCAAACCAATTTGCTCAGGTTTTAAAGGGTTAAATAGCTTGTGAAGTTTGCTTAACGCAGCTAAAGAAAACTGACGTCAAGGGTTAATGATAAAAATAGTCGTTAGTTGCAGCCATACATTGCACCCGCATGCACAAAATTTTCTGCTTCATTAAGAGGTTATATCTAAAGTTTTTTTTTAAATCGATAACCTTTACTCCTCTGCTGCTTTAACAGTTTTCTTTTTCAACCAGAGATTGAGCAGATAATTCCTGGCTCATTTTTGGGCGGTTTATTAAAGATTATTTAGGAATTACTCAAAATCACTACATAAAGTTGATGCCAGTAAAGGGCAAGTGGGGTCATTAAAAAAAAGTTTTTATCAGAAAAACCCTTCTGCAATAAACTCTAATGTGGCTGAGAGGGTCCTGGAGGGGATTTTTCTTTTTAATTCAGTTCTGGAGGCGATGATGCACGCCGCTGGCTTCGACCACTCAGCTGGTCGGGTGCAGACGTGTGTTACGTTACATCCTCGTCTCCTGCCTGTCTGGCCCGCCAACCTGTTTTCATTCCACCGCCGCAGCACAAGGCTTTATCGCCATGGAGATAAACCCAGGTTATAAACACCCGGCGGGTCACGTCCAGGTGAGGGGTTCACGGCAAGGTGTGGCCGGCCAACGCCCGCCTTCCCGCCCTCCCTCACACTGCCTCACACTCCCTCCCTCCCTCGTAGATGGAGGGACTTGTCCTAAAAAGACACAAGCGGAGGGGAAAATCAGAACAAAAAAGCTGATTCATAAACAAGCCACACAGGGCGCCCGCACAGGTAATCTCAGCCCAAGCGTGAAGCCTTCATCCCCGTGGCGCCAGGAGGTAGCTCGCCCCGCCAGGACGCACACGCACACACACACACACACACACACACACACACACACACACACAGGAGAAAAACCTTTAAATAATGCACAGCTTGATATTTACCACAATAAACATAAAACTTTTAAGACTGATACATTTAACCCTTTGAAACTTGGTGCATAATGACTTTTCTTGTGCTGTTTTCAGATGCCTATCACAAGCATTTTATCTTAGGAAACACGAGCAAATTGGTTTGATGTCTTTCAAAAACATTTGGGAAAAGGCAGTTGGCAATTTGGTAAGAAACGTCCCGCAAAATGCAAAATGCAAAAAAACCAAACAAACGACAGAGGTTTAGAAATGTGTAGAAAATAACAAAAAACTAAGAAAAGTGTCCCAAAAACTATAGTACCAAAAATTAAAAATAAAAAAAAATACTTTATTTTATTTTTTGGCTTTTTTTCCCTGGTCATTTCAGTGTTTGTTTTAGTTTTATGTTTAAGTATTTTTCTTTTTCATTTTTGTAAATTGTTACTTAATTCTTCATAATTTTTTGGTCATTTGTTTTTAAGTTGCTCATTGCCATTGTCTTTGTTTTTCAATTCAGTCAAGCTAATTTAGTGAGAAAATTGGTACAATTTCTTTGAAAAACATGAGCGAAAGCAGTGATGAGCAACTTGGTAAAAAATGTTTCACAGATTGTAAGAAATAAGCAAAATCATTTTCAAAAAAACTATAGAAAATGTCATGTCAAATCATGTTATTTGTATTTTTTAAAATTTTATTTATGTATTCTTTTCTCCCTCAGATTTCTTTCAAACTTTGGGTCATTGCACTTTGTTTTCTTCCATGTTGTTGTCATAATCACAGATTTAGAGTTTTGTAAAATTTTTAATTTTTTAAAACATTTCCCAGGTCATTTTCATATGTGGTTTTTTTCATATTGTTTTTATCAGATTTTTTCATTAAAAAATAATTTTCATGTTATTTTCTTGTAGGCCAATTTCTTGCCATGTTTTTGCAAGAAATCAAACCAGCGTGCTCAGGTTTCAAAGGGTTAAGCAAGCTTTCAAAAATGTAGTTGCACGTAGTCCCTCTGAGCACTGTCCTCCATCTAAGCAGAAGATCTCAGCCCACATCCTCCCAAGGTCTTGTTCACATCAAGGGGATAAGAGACTTGTTTTGTCTGCCAAGTGCAACATCTCACATTCCTCCATGTGACCCGTCCTGCTCATGAGGACACGCACAGACAGACACGTACGGCTCGCCGACAAACACGCAAACAAACCTGCAAAAGATCCAAAACATGCAGAATTTCCTCCTTGTTCTTCTGCACAAAACTCCTGCAGCTCCTCCACCGGACACATGGTGGCACTACGTACTTATTGGAGACCTGCAGCTCTGGGCTCTGCCTTAAACATGGAGTCCCACCAAGCAGAACAGGAGTAAACACACACACACACACACACACACACACACACACACCTTGCAGATACTCCAGATTACATTGATAATACCAAAAATATTGGCCCATAGAAATAATACAACACAGCGATAACAGAATGCTATCTGGTTTGATCATGATACCACAACTAAACGCACGCCGAATATCAACTCCCGCAAACAAGAAATAAGAAACCGGGGCCCCCTCACATCTCCGAAAATGACAAAATAAAACATCTGACGCGAGCGAAACCCAGTAAAAAAAAAAAAAAGCCGCCGTCTTGATGCGCCTGACGAGAATTACACTGAAGTGTAAAAGTGGTGTTGCAGCTCCTCTGTGTGAAGCCATGCAAATAGAGCAGTTTTAAGAGGCTTTCAGGGGGCTGCGTGTGAGCAAATATGATTTCATTAAACAGGATATGAGCTCTTTTCTGATGGCTGTTAATCTAGATTAAGGTTTGTCTGGATATTCACAAATAGATGTTGGAAGAATCAAATTAAACACACCCCAAATCTATTCAAACAGGGTCAAAATATAGAGGAATTTCTGCTCTTTATTCAAACATTATTATCTCTTTAATTAAATCATTCCCAAATTATTTCTCTGTTAAAATTGTAATCTATATAAAGGAATAATATTAATATATTTGTTTTAAATGGGGAGATTTGTGTGCATGGGGATGCACATCAATCTGTTTTTTTTTTTTGAAAGGCACTGGTAGATTTACATTTGTTTAATTATGGGAGCTCGCGATCGTCTCTATCTGAACTGCGAGTGTGGAAAAAAGAATTGTAGGGCCTCAATTAAATCTGATGTTAATTAAATCTGATCTTGTTTTGTGTATTAATCAAGCGGCAATTTTAATCTAGTGAATACACAGACTGTAATAAGAAATGTGGATATAGACGGAGAGCAAGAATTATTTTAATTTCATGCTTGTGATGAATGTTTTTTTGTCATATTTTATTTAGCTGACTTGCATTAGTTCCTAATCTCCCCCTCGTCCTCCCCTCCGCCTTTTTTCTCAGTGTCTCTTTATGCAATCTGAGCATCAGATTCATCCAGTGCTAAATGTCTGCACACATATAAAGAGAATGTGAAACAGCTTGCATGAATAGGCCTACATTCAATGAGGTGTCTTAATAACTTCTGGTGAGTTATTATGTGGAGAACTCTTCTATGGCGAGGCTTTTTTTT
>NW_024629800.1:0-3164 GCF_008729295.1 Plectropomus leopardus
TTCCAGACATAGTGTCTATTCATAGTTGTTTTTTTCACAATTTCTCCTAAAGGATGTGACCAAGAAGCATCAGTATAACTTATATTGACTCGTAAGAACCTTGCCTAGAGACAGCATCAACAGTCAAGTTTGTGAGCGCATGTATTAAGGCAGCTTCGGGAATTTGCTGCAGCAAGTGTATGAAATAAAGTAAGTCTGCATTAACAAACTTTACCAACAACTTTCTGTTGTTGCCATGGTACAGCTTTATTTCCTGCACCAATCAGTGGAACTCTCTATACTCTCCTGCCGTCTTGTCAGTATGTGATATACCTAAAATTTCTTCCATATTTTATTCAGTAAAGTCCTCATCACTTGATGTTCATTCCATTTTTTTTGTAAAGCAGTTATTCAAAACCCATTGTGTTTGATGTGAATATATAATTAAAATCGCCAATGGTAAATTTGCTAACACACAGGGCTCTGGCAAAAAAAAATACAGGGTCGTCCAGACAAAAAGTTGAATCTGACTCAACGTTTGCCTCAACGCAACACAAAGTCATCCAGCAAGATGGTAAATGTAGACACATTTTTCCAAACAATTACACTGTAACAAGGGTGTTGTATTTTTACTGTTTGCCTCGTAATTGTTGTAACAAAAATAAAATAATCACCAAGACAGCTTTCAAATAAACTGCTGTGCAATGTTTTGGCCTCTGATAAGCCTTTTTTAATTCATGGACCTGTAACTGACACTGAACTTCCCAGATAGTATTTCATTGTCTCACAAGCAGCTTAAACTACATTCCCCCACCAACGCCCTGTATTAAGCACATGTGACAACAATAATGCTGTTTTTCAGTTTTACTTGGATCTAGAGTAAAGACCTGTTAGTATTGATCTAGGGTTTGGAAATGTCAGTTATATATCTATTCACCACATTGGATCAAAATTAAATTCAACTCACTCATCTTAACAATTTTTTTTAATGAAATTTTGTACCGATGTTCATGATCCCTAAAGAATGAATCCTTAAGTCTTTGTTAAACCCTTGATTTCTTTTTTTCATTTAGCAACTACAAGAGGTTAATATTTTTGGTCTGTAAAAATTAAATAACTTTACTTTTTAGATATAGTTTGCATGAAATGCTGCACACTTGTACACTATATGTGATTTAAGTGAGCATTTTTTAAAATTATAGCATACACACAAAATGCATATGGGCACACACACACACACACACACACACACACACAAACACACACACACTCACACACACACACTCACACACACACATTTAAGCATGAACTTTTTTTTTTTTTTACCAACTGGAGCATAGTGTCTCAGTCACACACCTGAACAAAAGAGAAACACTATTCCAGCATCACTCAAGATACTGTATTTCTCCATTGTTAAGATGCATTGTTAGAAACAATAGACCCAGTTCAATAGAACACAAAAATGTAGCTTCATTTTGCAAAGCAGGAAATACAGTGGATGCTCATGCTTTCTAAGTTAAAGAGTATGTATTGTTTGCTTCTTATGTATGCACCCAAGATTCACTAGAAGCAGCACAAACATAGAGTGGAATACCTTTGTATATATACATACCCAGGAGAACTAGCTTGTCTCCTAGGCATCAGCTAATGGGAATCCTTATAATAAACAAATAAAACAAATAAATAAATAAATTTACATTACACTGAATGGAGCTAGCATCAATCGAGCCTGGAATTTTCAAATTTTAGGGGCAAAGCTACATTGGCTGCAGCTAAGCAAAGGCAATATGTCAGGGCATCAAGGTTTCAAGCTAAAAACAAGCTTATTACTGAGCCATCTTGCTTCCTTCTCAATTCTGAATGTTGCACATGCAAGGCACTGATCTGGCAGGATGTAAGGATCAGGTAGCAATAATAGTGTCACCTTTCCCTGTCAAAAATGTAAAAACAAGTGTTCTTTCATGTTTTCGTTTTCATTTGTCACACCAAATGTTGATTCTGATAGTTTGAAATTAAATTATTGATATGTCAGCTTGGTTAAAGTATAGTATAACTAGTATAACTAGTGCAAATTATATTCATACTGGTAACAATCATTTTTGAAGATATCTGCAGTTCCTTATATAACTACTCAGAGTTGAGTTTCAGATGTGAAAAAGAGGAATTTCGACTACTCAGAAACATCATTGTAGAGATCTTTGATGAAATATATAACTGATAAATATCTGAAATGAAAATGGTAATTTAAAAGTCAACAAATGGCTTTATGGTAGTTTAGTGATAAGACACCCACATATCTAAAAATGTTGTTGATATGTCAAGATATATCAGAAATACAATTGTTGATATCTGAAATCAATGATTACATTTCCTCTAGTCATAGTCCTCAACATATGGAAATTCAATTGAAGATATCAGTGACTGTTATTCCTACCAGTGAAAAAAAGCAGTTTTGAGTTGTCAAAATTGAATTTCTACAAGTAAAATATATTTCTAACGTGTCAAAATTATTGTACAGATATCTTAAATTACATTTCCTTCAGTAAAGATTAAATAGCTACTAGTGAGCCCTGCTGATTACATGTTAAGACGGCTTGCAGTAACACTTCTCTAGTGGCAAACTGCACAAATAAAAGTCTGTATAGTCAAGGTCAGATATTTTAGGAGGCATTGGAAAAACATTTTTTGGGTGGGTTTTTTTGTTGTTTATTAAAGTTTGCCTCATCTGCTATGTGTAATTAAGCAAAAGAAAGAGGGAAATATTTAGGTGGTGTGCCTGCTAACGCCTTGTAAGCAGTTATCCTGCTTACAAGTAGCTAAACAAATATATAATACAGCTTCGAATTAAAGTAAGCACTTATTATAAGAATATTTATAATACCTTGCACAATAAAGAAAACATATTTAAGACAAAAGAGCTTTTTGTGGATACTTGAAAAAACTTTATTGCCCTTCTCAAAGCAATGTAAATTAGATTTTTTTTAATAAAAAGGTTTTGATTTACATCAGGCAGAATAGTACACACCCATTCATTTGTATTTGATCAGAATTTCTATTTATGATGATAATTTTATTACTGTAATTTCATCAGAAAAAAACTGCAAAGGTAAATCATGACAGATTAGAATAAAGATTGATTAAAGTGCACTGGTAAATTATATAATATCCCGAAGAAAAACAACACT
>NW_024629801.1:0-2297 GCF_008729295.1 Plectropomus leopardus
AGCCTGTCCTCTGCTGTCCCTCTTTGTCCCAGCCTGTCCTCTGCTGTAATCAGAATCTCTGAGTGACTTTCAGATTTAGTGTCTGTAAAGTTTTCACTTTCAGACTGAACAGTCGGTTTGTTGAAACAGCAGCTGATCATCAGTTATTAACATGTTTAGGTTTAATTAACCCTTTAGGGCTCACTTTAATATCTCTCACTCACATCGCTCTGCACGCGCAATAAACAAATATTATACATTAATATGATTTTCTACTTTCACTGAGTTATATTTAAACCAACATCACTCCCAATTATAAATATCAAATATTCATTAATTTTCATTTTTAACCCTTTAAATGTCTTGATGTCAGTATGTTTTCATATGAAAAATAATGAGTGATGCTGAGTCTCCTCCTCCTCAGTGTGTGAGTGTAGCTGCTGACAGTCTGGGATCTGTCAGTGTGTGAGTGTAGCTGCTGACAGTCTGGGATCTGTCAGTGTGTGAGTGTAGCTGCTGACAGTCTGGGATATGTCAGTGTGTGAGTGTAGCTGCTGACAGTCTGGGATATGTCAGTGTGTGAGTGTAGCTGCTGACAGTCTGGGATCTGTCAGTGATCAGCAGCTACATTGACTGTGACAGGTCACCTAGTGGAAATAGCATGTATTTCCTCCATATGCCAAATATGGTCAAAATGACCTCATCAGGTGGAAAATAGTCAAAATGACAAATTCAGAGTCAAAAGCCCAGAATGACACCCAGAAATAATACAAGTCCTGTTTTTCTGCTCTGATGGCTGTGGGATCAAAAATGTCAGTTTGAATGGGTTTCAATGGAGCATTTTTGGACCTGAACAGTCTGAATGTAACTATTTAGTTTCCACAGTGTATTTTTGACTTATTGTAGGAGCTGAGCTGCAAATTCACTGATTACACTCAAATACACAATCTGGACTACATTTAGGACACATGCATCAACACACATACAGTTATCACAACAGGAAGAAGAAAAGAGACTAAAATGAGACAAACAGACACTAAAGGGTTAATAACAGACTAACCTATAAACAGCTTTACGACAACATTTGACTCAATGATTTTAATGTGATTTCACAGTTTGGGACAAAATAAAAGATGATAAAATAAAAAATAATAATAGTGAGATTAAGAGTGAAAATCTCTTCAGTTTCTCTTTGAGCAAAAATAAACAGTTTTAAAATTAAACTTTTTTTCTACAAGAGGAAATATCTTCATCACCATCACCATCATCATCATCATCATCATCATCATCATCCTCATCACGAGGACCTCAGGCAGCAAATTCAACGTCTTTTAAATCACTTTTTAAAACCTGTTTTTATTGACCTGCTTTTATGTTTTTTTCATGTGTTTTTTAAAACAAGGAATCACAAAAAATCACAAAAACGTGGTCTTTTTGTTGATGTTTTATTTTACTTATCTTATGTCTTCTGTTTCTCCAGTTTGCGTCCTGCATCTTGGGTTGTTTTATTTGATAGTTTGTTTTGTTTTGTTGTATTTTTGATGGTTTGTGTTCAGTGTTCAGAGTTTCTGCTTTGCTGTGTTTGTCACAAAGACACAGTTATTACAGTTACAGTTACAGTTATAAATACAGTTATTGTAATGAAATCACAGCAGGGGGCGCTGTGACCATAAACAGGAGAAATCAGCGGTGAGCTGAAAAAACAGAAACATTTTTATGTAAATGTGAATAAAAAGTTTGTCATCAGTTATTAAACTTATTTTAGATTTTCACCCAAAAACAAATTAAAGACCCAAAAAAGAGTTTTAACCAGTTCATGAAAAAATAATCTGAGAACTAAAAACATCTGTCTGTCTTCTTCCTCAGAGGACGGTGATCTGCTCCTCCTCCTCCTCCTCCTCCTCCTCCTTCTCCTCCTTCTCCTCCTCTCTGTCAGGCATCTGCACAGAAACAAATCACATTAGATTAACATGTTCACAACACCAATGTTTATAACATGTTATTTACATGTTTATGACATTTTATAAACACGTTTATAACATGATATAAACGTGCATTTCAGTGTTTGTGTGGTACCAGGAACAGCAGCGTGTTATAAACATGTTATAAACGTGTGTGTGTGTGTGTGTGTGTGTGTGTGTGTGTGGTACCAGGAACAGCAGCGTGTGGTGGATTATGAACTCTCTGGTGAGTCGCAGCAGATCCTGGTTCAGAGTCTGGAACAGAGTCGGTACCAGAACCACAGCCAGATTATGAGCCGACATTTTGTTCACCTGAGAGAACACCTGGACCCTAAAGAGGAGGAGCAGGAGGAGGAG
>NW_024629802.1:0-3597 GCF_008729295.1 Plectropomus leopardus
ATGTTTCTTAGCCCATAGAGGTCCAGATACTTGTACTTTCATGAGTTTATCCTTAACCACGGGGAGAAAAGGTGCCGTCACACAAGAGGAGAAGTAAAGATACAGTTGCCCAGATGTGCAGCTCTGTGGAAAAATGGCTCTTTGTTGCTGTCAGTGAGATGGTCTGATTTGTTGTTGCTTTTATAGAAGGTAGAAGAAGGTAAGGGGTAGATTTATTTGTTATTTTTTTAGACAATATTTGAAAATGAAATGGCATTTGTCCTTGATCCTGCTACATCTTTGGAGTGGATGGATGAGTTGATTAAAATCAGCAGCTGCTGCAAAGACTCCGTCCGGTTGTTCGGCTTGTTGCTGCTGATGGCATCATTCAATTCCTCGGTGCATTTTTTTAAGAATATTTTTGGGGCATTTTCCCTGTATTGGTAGGACAGTCTGAGATTGACAGGAAAGGGCCACAGGACTGGAACCTGAGCCGCTGCAGAAGCCTCAGCTACATGGGGCCACACTCTACTAGATGAGCTAGAGGTCGCCCCCTGCAGTGCATTTTTTGAACTTGCATCAGAGTCTTGAGACTTTTTGGCTCCCAATAAGGTCCGTTCATCCAGTGCAACAGCTTGATCACATTGTAAAGCCCTCTGAGGCAAACCATGTTTTGTGATAATGGGCTCTATAAATAAAACTGACTTGACTTGACTTGATCCAGGATGTGAGGGGTTAAACATGTCTCTGTGAAGACGGTTACAGAGCAGTCTCTGATTCATTGCTGAGTGATCCTCAATCACATCTCATCACTTTATTCTTTACTTTACTTTTCACTTTATTGTTTCACCCTAGGTTTCCTCCTGCGTCTGCTGTTGACGTTCAAGGATGCTGCTAACGTGACGTCAACACGAGCACGTGGTGGGATGACGCTGCTCGTGCTTTTCCACATACACACACACACACACACACACACACACACACACACACGTGATGAAAGAGAATTCGTTGCAGTTTTCTTGTTCTCAGAAATCAGTGAATCAGTTTGCCAATAATCTATAAGTTGACTGCTTTTATCTGTTTTTTTAAGTGTGTGTGTGTGTGTGTGTGTGTGTGTGTGTGTGTGTGTGTGTGTGTGTGTGTGTGTGTGTGTGAGTCGGCTGACTGTTAACCCTTCACTGCTCCTCTTCCTCCTCTGTACTTTTCTCTCATACTCATCACCTCCTCACGCCCTGAACCTTCACCTCCTCCCTCACTCTTTCCCCTTCTAACTTTCACCTTCCCTCTAACCTCCCTCCTCCTCCTGCTCCTCTTCCTCCTTCTCCTGTTTCTCCTCCTTCTCCTGCTGCTCCTCCTCCTCCTGTTCCTCCTCCTTCTCTCATGGCATACTTTGTCTAAAAACAGATGTGGATATTTATATTTATGTCATATTTTTGTCATCACATGAATGAAATGAAACATCGTCGGGTTAAATCTGTCTGAAAATATAAAAATATTATGTTATTATGGTCTGCGCCGCTCTTTCCTGACCTTCTTTTTGTTTGTTTTTTATTCCTTTGCTCCTCTTCTCCTCTGTCACTTTCCTCCTTTCCTCCCTCCTTTCCTCCTCCTGAACGAGGAGCAGCTCCGGATCATTTACCGACTGAGTGATGAACATGTTTCTGACACGCAGCAGACGGACAGGAAGTGAGCTAACGGCGTTCAGATCAAACATCAGAAATGGTGGACACACACGCGAGTGTGAATGTAAGAGTCGGCGCGGCAGCAGCTCACACCTCCCGTCTGACAGGCTGGAACATGATGCGGCTGTGTTTAACGCAGCTTTGAAGATGATGCAACGTGACGGACAGCCAAAAGATGATTTTAAAAACGCTCGCTGGCAGAAAGTCAGAGTGAAGACTGAATGTAGAGAAACATTCATCAGAGGAACAGTGTCGGACGCTGCAGAGAAATCTTCAGTTTTATGATCTTTCTCTAAACGCAGCAAAAAAGGTTTTTTTTCTACGAAACCACACACCCACTGAGATGTTGTTAAATTTAGATTTTAGCGACTGTCCTGCTTTGACGCTATCGTATGTCCATAACGGCGCTAAAAACAGCCCTGTGTGGCGTTGTTCCTGTGACA
Source organism: Plectropomus leopardus (assembly GCF_008729295.1). NCBI lineage: Eukaryota > Metazoa > Chordata > Actinopteri > Perciformes > Serranidae > Plectropomus > Plectropomus leopardus. Next base: position 2,105 of record NW_024629802.1, read on the forward strand.
TGCGTGAGCTCAGATGCGGCCTATTGTTCTGAGGCAGCCAGGTGGAAGAGCAGCGCGGTTTCTTCCACATTATGAAGACGCTGGAGGTGTCGGTGGGTGATGGAGCCACCAGGCCGGCGGCCCGGCTGACGTAATGGGAGAGACAGGCGGGACACCGGCTCTGGGCCTCGTTACTCAAGCTCCATTAAGCTTCATGCTCAAATTAGACCCTAATACCTGTTGTCACAGCGATGCACCGGACTGCAAGCGCTGATCCGGGCCACAGGGGCTGAGAGGCGCCCACACATCACCGCTGGCACCGAGAACACACACAGGCTTTGTGCATCAGTGTTACAGCCCGCAGCTCACACACACACACACACACACACACACACACACACACACACACATTAACACGTTATGATCACGGCTTCATGAGGTCAGTCAGGCCTCAGATTTCAGCACATTTTTCCATGAATCCTCCTTTAGTCTCCGTCCGCAGAATACTTCATGACAGCAGCCACACATGCAACCTCCTCACAGTTTCAAGGAGCATCAGCAAACCAGCCAGCGCCCCCTACAGACTGCACGCTTCATCACAGCCTCACAACAAACGCTGATGATCCGTCTGCTGCTTCGTCTGATGGCTGATTTATGATCGTGCATCCGCTCTGTGCAGAGTCTACGTCCCCTGAAGCAGGTTTCCACCACTGATATGTAGTAAAACTGATAAAACTCAACATGGAGCTGACTGTGTTTCCACTGAGCGATGTCATGTGACCTCTCCTCTGGTGATAACATCCCAGTAACCATGGCGATAGAAGTTTCAAAACATCAGCAGCTTTATTTCTATCGCAGCCACCGCACTAGCCGTCATTATTCCCAATCCAAGGCCACGTAGGCGTGTTATGGAGCCGTGATAGAAAGGCGACGTATGAGGGATTTCTGGTGACCTCCGACTGTCCGCCAGCATAAAACACCACAGACAGTTCTGTCTGTCCAAGTTCTCACCTGAAGCCATCCAGCGATGTTTCATGCACAAGCAAAAGGTGACTTCTGGTGTTTGCACCTTACAGCAAAACACTGAAACAGCGGTGCCATTAAATGAGCTCCGAATGAGAAGGAGCTGCCTCTAATATCCCGAGAGAAACAGAAACATTTTCTCTCCTCTTCACCTCTTCAACGAGCTTTTTGAGGGTCAAGACCTGGTTTTAGGTTAAAGTTAGGTTTCTATCACATCAACGAGGGCCCTGACAAGTATAGTAAGTATCTGTGTGTGTGTGTGTGTGTGTGTGTGTGCTGACACTCAGCCAGTCTGTTTTATCAGAGCTCCATCTTTCATCTCTGCAGCAGGCCTGAACGCAGCAGACAGACCCAGTGACACTGACACACACAGCGGTCCCTAAACACATCAGCACCCGTCCTCCACACATCAGCTCCAAACCCCCCAAATCCCCAGATACCAACACACACACACACACACACACACACACACACACACACACACACACACA
>NW_024629803.1:0-3916 GCF_008729295.1 Plectropomus leopardus
ATAACTCTTCTTGTTTGCACGTTAGTGTATGTAACCTTTCTTTTTCTTTACCAAAAGCCCAACTAAGGGCAGGAGTACTACACAGCTCGTTTGTAACAGGCTGAATGTTAATTTGCATTATCCCTATCAAATAAACCATGTAAATAAATATAAATTAATAGAAAAAACACAGTGTGACGGAGCAGACTTACACGCCAGTGTTCTCCTCAGGGATCGGCTCCACCCAAAGCGTTGCTAAGGGGAAGACGTGATGGGTGGAGAACTAGAGGAGGGGAGAGGAACAAGCGGAGAACGGACAAGAAGGAGGGAAAGAGGGGAGAAGAAAGAAGGAAAGGTGAGCGTGTAGAGAGAGAAAGAATTATTAACATCTGTGACAGCACTGAGAGGCACTGACGTTACGTGTAAAAAAACACTAGATGTGTATAAACCTTACACACACACACACACACACACACACACACACACACACACACAGAGTAAACTACAGTCATCATGCATAGAGTGATAAATTCCACTTCAGTTTAATTGTTTACATTTCTACCAATTTATAATAGCTATTTATTAATAATCAGCACTACTTATATGGTAGAGAGCTACTAAAAAGGAGATAAAAAGAGTTTAAAATGGAATAAAATTAAGTCCAAAGAAAGTACAGAAAGAAGAAAAAATGGTTAAAAAAGTTAAAGAGTTAAAAGTTTAAAAAAAAGGTTGTTTAACTTGAACCAGGCGACACAGTCAATCAAAAAAAGAAAAGTTAAAAACAAACAAGCATGTTTTTTTTCTGTAACAGTTTTAAATATTCAATATTAAGATTTATAAATGTAGTTTTCTTGACATTTTTCCTATTTTCCTATTATTTTTTTGCAATCAGCAGGACACTTTTTGAAATTATTCCATCTGCAACACACCTTCCTCTCTACTCCAGTTTAATTTTTTAATTGTTTACATTTCTACAAATTTACAATAATTAGTAATTAATGATCTGCATTATTAATATAGTTGAGGGCTACTAAAAAGGAGGTAAATAGACAATTTAAAAGGTAATAAAAGAAAGTCCAAAGGAAGCATCTTGCACGCTTTTCATTCTTCTTTTTTTGATAATTTTGGCTGTTTTTATGCATATGGCAAATGTTTTTGACAATATTGTGTATTTTTGTTTAAGCTTAGAATTTCCACCTCAGCTCAGACAATAAATCTAAAATACATTATGCAAACAAGATTGTTATATTCATAATGTAAAGTTCGGCAGCAAGCAGGATCGAAACATTGTCTAAAATAAACTTAATAGGAAGGTATGTGCTCATGCTCATGTGCTATATTCAGGATGCTACAGAAAAAAAAGAGAATATTATAATAAATTTGTAGAATAACATCATAGATCCTTAAAAGAATAAACTTTAGATAATGACCCTAAATGTTAAAAATATTATTACTGCATGTTCAGACTATTAAGACACTGAGAGGAATTATGCTTCTTATTCTTTTAGGATTAGCCGCAGGGATGCCGGAGTCAGTCATGCAAGACAACATGTGTTTCACATGTTTTTAAAGAGAAAGTTAAAAAGGAAGCATGCACGCTCTTTTGCACAGACACCCTGCTTTTTCATTCACACAGCTGCACAGATTCACATCACAAGACACCAGTCACAGTCTGCCGCTGTCAGTTTTCTCAGCCTCAAATTTTACAACACGCTTTACAAGTTTAAATGCACAAGATTTTTTTTTCAAACAACGACAGAACGACAGTGAGTCGGGGCAGACACTCAGGAAGGAAGTAGGGGGACTGAAATGTGCAGGACAATCACGGGACTGGTGCAGACTTGGGGGGCAGGGACAGAAATGCAAGTAAAAAAAGGAGACACACAGGGAGACGGGGAAGGACATTACTTTGGAGACGTGAACCAGAAGCTGCTGGCATCTTTTTAAAATCCGAATGTTAAATTACGTGTGAACCAACAGTAAAAACCAAGGCTTCAACAGGAAAGAAATGCTCTAATATATCAAATATTTTCACAGCTTTATTTTGAGTTTTGGTATTTTAAGCTGCAAAATTAAAATGTATAAGAAAAGAACTAAAGTGCATTAACCCTTTAAAACCTGGATGGACATTATTTTTCCCCCTCAGTATTTAAACCTTCGAACCCAAAGAAAAGTGGTTTGATTTCTCATGAAAACAAAGGGGGGAAAATGCAAGCAGTAACTTGGCAAAAATGTCCTGCAAATTACAAGATTTAATACATTTAGATTTTTTCTTCTAGATTAGGGACAAATGTCCAAAAACTAAATTTATAAATACCAAAATTACATATTTAATTTGTATTACAGACTTATTTTTGAGCATTTTTTTAACTACTCTTTTTTTAACCTAATTCTCAGGTATTTTTTTGCAACTTTATACAAATTCCTTGCAAATATTTGCATAGTTTTTTCTTAAGTTGCATGATCATTTCCTTCTTTACATGTTCTTATTAATAAATTAAGCCAATTTGTTCAGGTTTCAAAGGGTTAAAACCTATCGAGCCTTGGTTACGGTCAGTTCATCCATCCATGCAGTCTCCCTCAGGTTGAGAGCAGGCAGAGGGGGAAGGTGGGAATAGGGCTGGGTATCACCGGACATTTTTAAGTCATAAATAATGCACCTTTACTACTGATAATAGCATTTCAGAGCAAATTTTAAAAAATCACAGTCCTCGTTCTGTGCAAAAATGCATCACCAACTGAGCTTTTATGTGGCTTCAGCAGTTTAAGTTAGTTAAATCAAGTGAATATATTCAGAAATAATGCTCTTTTTTAAGTACAAAATTCCCTTTTTCTGCATTTCCTTGCTGAGATATGTCTTAGTAATCACTTGCATGAAGGTTTGTTGGTTGAGAAAACACCCGAAATAAAACATACCAAACCTGCAGGACCAGAAACAGGATGCAAATGTGATTTGACTATTTTAACTTAACATGCTGCAGCCTCAAATAACTTTGATTACAATCCCTGGTTTGATTGTCCAGGGTGCCCACACATTTTCCTGGAAAAAATATCTTTTCCATGACTTTTCAATGACACATAGACATCAACTCGCATCAAGTTAACGGGATATAAAAACTTAATCTCTTCCACAATAAAAGCCCAATTAAATTTATTCAGAGCATTTTCTTAGAGGCAATTCAATTAAACAGCTTGGAGTGAATGCATTAATTGTCTTTGTCTTTGGACGGCATTAACCCTTTATAACCTGAGCAAATAGTCTTGAATTCATTCAAAAACAAAGGCAAGAAGGCACTGAGCTATTTAAGAAGAAATGACAGAGGGGCACCCAGTGGCTCACTTGGTTGAGCGGGTGCCCCATGTACTGTCCTTGCCACAGCAGATCCAGGTTTGATTCCAACATCAGCCCTTTGCTGCATGTCATCCTCTCTCTCTCACCCTTTAAAGCTTAACCTGTCCTATCAAATAAAAGAAAAAAAACCCCAAAAAATCTTTAAAAAAAGACCAAGAAATTAGCAAGATATTAGTGTAAAGTACAAAGAAATTAAAAAAACTGCTTAAAAATATAATTATTCTGTAAAATAATTTAAATATATTTTGGCTTTTTAAAAATAGTTTTCTAAATCTACTTTTTTTGCAAATTGCAAGACATTTCTTAACAAGGTGCTCATTCAGTCATTCACTCATTCAATACTTGTGAAAGGCTTCTGAGAGCAGCATGAGAAAATGATGTCGATCCAGGTTTTAAAGGGTTAAACACCATAAATATTAGCTGACACGACAGAATGTGCCAAAATCTGGATTTCTTTTGTAAATTTCAAAGATTTACTTTACAATTTCATGGAAACACAATTAAGGGCTAAATCCTATGACACAGAGCCCTAAGCCCTACACACACACACACACACACACACACACACACACACACACACACACA
>NW_024629804.1:0-4271 GCF_008729295.1 Plectropomus leopardus
AAAAATACACATGTAAAAACAGAAACTCGTAGACTGACTGAATGTTAATTTGCACTTATTCTATTGCAGATATCTCAGGCTGTTTGTTTTGAGAATGGATGAATGTTTTCAGCATGTTCTTTTACATGTTTAGTATTCTGATTCTGATTCTGATACTCCTTACACTAAAAGAAGGGAAAACAGTTAAAGATGTTGTTATTTAGTGTCACTATGCACTGGTTTTATTGGTGCGGTCCACCTGAGATCAAATGGAGCAGTATGAGGCCCATTAACTAAAATTGAAAAGAAGAATTAAAAAGAGTTGACAGCCGTCCGTTACACTACTGTTGTCAATCATCTCCGTGGCTTAAGAATACTCACCCCACCAGAGCCTCAAATGTCAACAACGTCACAACTTTTTTTGTTTAAACAATTTAGTCTTACTTAAATATGGGCTACTCATATTTCTCTTTGACAACAGGGAAAATAAAACTTGTAAAAGCTGATGGGCTGCTACTCTGGCAAGTGCCTGTGCACGTCTCTGGGTTGGATGCTGAACTGCATTAGTCAGACGGGCTGAAAGCTGAAATACATTGCTAGAAAAGCTGGAGGATGACTTTCCTGAAAAGGTTGCAAGAGGAAATGTGTTGTATTGATATCAGTCAGATGAAGTACGTTGTTTTAGAACAAAAACAGCATTTCTAATGAAGATCTGAAGCTGAAATGTAGTGACTGAGAGGAAGAGGGCTGAACGACCTCACAAAGCTGAACGAAGGTCAAAACCTTTTTCAGATCTTGTAAAAAAGCACAGGAAAAAAAGTGGTCATATGACACACTTAAAGCAGTAAATTACACACCCATTATAAACTTAGAAATAAAACATAAAATTTGAGTTTTGGAAAATGTAACATATATTCGAAAACTGAACACTAGTTTAACAGTTAAAGGCTTGTAACCTGTTTAAGGTTTAAATTAAGTCTGTAACTTCAGAGTGGAGTGGCTCTGAAGATAATTTGAAGATGGTTATTAGGCACAGTGGAATACAGTTCAATACGTATTATTTAACATTACATATTCAGAAACATAATTCATACATTTCAATGTAATACAAAATGTTTATAAAAAAGAAAGAGAAGAAAAAAGGCACATGCAGTGTGTTTGACGGGTTGAGCGAGCGTTCATCTCCATCCTCTGTTTTCTCTTCATTTGTTCTTGGCGGCGAGCGGTTTGCGGCTGATCTTCTTACTCTTATCATTGCTCTTCTTTGGAGGCTCTGGGTTGGCCTGCATGTGTCTGCCATAGAGACTGAGGAGAACAGGAGGAGAGAGACAGGAAAGACTTCTTTAGGTATGCACAGAGATTCTTAGCAGGATGTTATAATATGATACAAATTTGAGAATCCAGACCAAATTCTATGAAATTGGGTCAGTAGGCTTTTTGGACAATCTCGTTTTGAGAAGGAGGGTTCATTCACATTTTTACCAATACATTTCCACAACAGTTATTTTTTACTGCAGATTTTTAAAGAAAACTTTTTTTTTCTTTCAAATTATTTTCGATTTCTTTTTACGATTATTAAAGGATTGGGTTTTTTTGCCATAAAAAAAGAAATGTTGCATTTTTTTCTTTAATTTGTTTTTTTACTTTATTTTTTGTTGTTGCAATTTTTTAAATAATAAAATGTGGTGATTTTGTTTTTTTGGAACTTTTTTTTTGTCAAAAAGATTTATGATTTTTAAAGAAAACATACCTTCTGGAAGCAATGCTTTTTGAAAAAAAACACTAAACATAACATCATTTATCACAGTCTGGAACTGTAAAAACAGAAATTATTGTTGGATTTTCACATTTCAGACAGTCCTTGATCACATTTTTTTTTTTAAGATATTATTTTTTGGGCTCTTATTGCCTTTAATTGACAGGACAGTGTGAGCATGAAAGGGGTAGAGAGAGAGGGGGAGACATGCAGCAAACGGCCGAGGCTGGACTTGAACCTGCGGCCGCTGCGATGAGGACACAGCCTCTGCACATGGGGCACCACTCTATCCACTGAGCCACCAGCGCCCCATCACATCATGTGTTAATGTACAAAATTTCATGACTCTTCCAAAACAATCAGGGTGTATTTAGTTTTCCAACACTTTTCCAGCTTGGAAATTTCCTATTTGCAAATTCTACGCCTTTTCAAGGTTTTTCAGGGCTGTATGACAGCTGGAGAAGAGTTTCAGAGAGCTTCCTAGACAAACCAAAGAGTGGATGTTCTGTCACTGACGTACAGTCATTCGAGGGCAAACATCAGCTTTGAGGTGATCAGTAGGTACTTTCAGTGATATTGTCTAATAAATTAAAATCATACCATCTATAGAAATCTCACACTTCTCATACAGCCCAACTCCCCGCTGTCTGTCCTTGTGTCTGTATTTTCCAAACACTCAGAACAGCTGCTGCTGTTTGAATTTACAGACAACTCTTTCAGAGTCACTGAGCAGGTCTGATCAATGGCAGAGCAGGCACTTAATGTATTCATCAATGTAACCACTCAAATAAAGCCATGCAGACAAAACACTGAATGGCTGCTTATGTGTTTAGGTGTGATCAGGCAAAAGCATCAGCATAATGCTTTCTTTTTTTCACTGGCTATCCTCTCTGGTTCCTCCCATCACCCACTGGCACTGCCACAGTGAACCAAAGATTTGGCTGAGCAGCTGCAGTTGTCTTAGAGTGGTCAACAACATTACTGGCACACAAACACAGTGTGATCCTCAGCAGCCAAATAATGGCAGACACTTTAATTGGAACAAATACACAAACACCAAATATTCACACAGCGTACACATGGTCATCAGCAGTGGACGCACACGCAGCTGCGGAGAGGAGACACTCGGTAATCATCATCAACATTCACTACGCTCCACTTATTAGTGTCTAATACTGCTGAGTAGTGGACAAGTGGACAGTGCCTCCCCCCGACACACACACACACACACACACACACACACACACACACACACACACACACACACACACACACACACACAACCTCTGTCTGTCACTTTCTCTTTCCCATGGGTGTCTCTTGCTCACAAGCGAGAGAGCTCATTGGAGTGGAAAAGACTTTTTCTTCAGCTCAATCTCTGTGTGCTTTCCCCTACAGCCTTTTAATAATTGTGCCTTGGATTTTCCTCTTTATTCATGCTTTGCGTATGTTAAAAACAAGCTCACTCAAAAGTGGCAAATTTTGGAGCGTACCAGTGATGCGACTGACCAGGATGCACCAATCAGATCAGACAATAATCAGCCAATAGACTGATTTCATAGATCATTGGTGGGAGGACTTTGTTGCTTAATTTTATTCATAAGCAATTTCGAAGTGATAGTTTTGGTGATTATTTTTCATTACATTCCTGTCTTAGTTCACAGTTTTAGTAGACATGATGGGATTTGGTGAAATTAACATCGATTAATTTCTGTAGTTTTGTTTAGAACAGACCTTAGCTACACTGTTTGCGCGTTGAATAGAATGGAAATGTAAACACTGTTGAAATAATTTCCAATTTCACTCCTGAACATCAGTGTACTAGTTATGAGGAGCGCTACAGAGTCTGTAAAAACAGCTTTAGAATTTCTTAAGTGGCTCTGAAGGAGCTTTGTCAAGATAGCCCTGATGATATCATTGATATCAACCCGGGTATCTCAGATTGGGCATGGAGGCTACCAATTTAGAAACCAAAGTTTGAGTTACAAACTTGGGGAGAGTAGCACCAGATAGCCCACCGAAAGCAGTCAAAGTCTCCACTAAAACTTATACCCTGGAGGCTTGGAGGGCTGCCTCACAAATGTTTTATCTTGCTCTTTGGCAGAGTGAGGCTACTGTGGTCAGCTCTGACTGAAGGTGCTTACAAAAGATGCCAACTGTCACCATATTAAAACTATGTCCACACACATTTCTTAAACCGCCCCAGCAACAGTCTTCAATCCAATCACTGTCCATCCACATGCTCAGTATATTCAAAATGCTAAGATCACCACCTAGAGAGGGGTGGAGGAATACACAGTAGAAGTGGAAGATACTATAGTATATTATAGAAAATAGTATAGTATGATATGGTATGGTATAGTATGGTATAGTATAGTATATAGTATTGTATAGCATAGTGTCGCATAAAATAGTATGGTATTGAGTAATACAGTGGAGTATTGAATAGTACAGTATATTTTAGTAAATTGCAGTACATTGCAGTATAGTATAGTATAGTATAGTAGTATAGTATAGTATAGTATAATGTGCATTA
>NW_024629805.1:0-4653 GCF_008729295.1 Plectropomus leopardus
CTAGACACTTTTTTTTAAGTAGACAGTCTCTATTTTGATGTAGTTTTATGTATATTAAAAGTAGAAAAAAGCGTGAATCACTTTATTTTTATTGTTAATTAGAAATAGTTGGGGGGCCTCCTGGCGCTGTATTGGGCCCCTGATAAGTTGAGTATCGCTGTGATATCACACTCATTCACCTTTTTCCTTTCTTCTCCTTCCTTCCTGAACTCTCCCTCCTCTTCCTCTCTCCCTCCTCCCCCTTCTGAACCCTCCTTCTCCCTCCTGCCTCCTCTTCTCCTCTCCCGTCTTTCCCTAACCTCGGAGGACAGCAGGATGGAGGACAGGGTGTGGACTGTGTGTCTCCTTGTCATTCTGACGCTGGGATGGACGGACGCTCAGAACCAGAACTTCACCAGGTGAGCTCACAGACTTCAGACCTCCTCAGGTTTTTGTGTGTCGCCTCTTCAGCCATCAATGTCCCTCTTGTGCATCTCGCCTGCGTGTGCACATGTGGCGTTTTTCCACCAGATTAACCGCCGCTGTGTGTTTTTTCCTCTCCCGGTCGCAGTATTATGATTACAGAACTTGCAGCAGAAATAGAAGGTTGCAGTGTGAGGGAAGATGTGGTCGGCGTGCCGTAAACATGCAAAATGACAGCATCCTGTAATTGATGCAGGGATTTAACTGGGCTCATGCACAGCAGCCTGCCCTCGTGTCTGATGGTTTTAACAAAAAAATGGAAATAAAGTCAGATTTTTTGGCTTTTAAATGCACAATTTTGACTCAGAGATGCTTTCTGAACGTGGTTCCTGCACACTTTTGGGGTGTAAATTGAACACGAGGGACAAACAAATGCCTGTGGGTTGTTCAGCTCCAGAGGGTCAGAAGGGAGGGACGCCACTGGAGCTTTTTTGGCCAAATGTGGCCTCGTAGTCCTGCAGGGGACACACAATGAATGCCTCAAGAGCTTTAGAAAAACAAAATGACTATAAATGGATTTATGGTTGCAGAAACTGACCTCATGATGGAAAAGATTATCATTTTTGGGCTTTTTTTTTTTTTTAAAAGAAACAAGCACAGAACATAATAAAAGTGAGCCTAGTTTGATAGTAAAAATGCTGAATTAACGTCACTGTTCTCGTTGAGCATTGAGTTCTTTTGAAAACAGGAAAAAAAGACTGCAAAATGCAAGAAATTATTTAAAAAAAAAAAAAAATTTCAGATAATTACATTTAAAATTATTTAACAATTTAAAAAAAAATTTTGATAAAAAATAAAAATGTCAACATAATATATATTTAAAATTATTTAATAAAATTTTCAAAAAGTTTTTTTTTTTTTTCTGTTTTTTTTGTTTGTTTGTTCCCTAATTTTAAGGTGATTTTCTTGAACTAATTGCATTTCATCATTAATTCAGATTTTTTTTTTTTTTGGAGTTGTTTTTGGGTGCTAATATTCAGGTACTTTTTTGTACTTTTTACAGATTTTTTTGCTAATTTCTGGGTCTTTTTTTCAAGTTACCTTCCTTTAATGTTTTTGAAAAAAAAACACAAGCCAGGTTTTTAAGGGTTAAAGAGGAAACTAACTGAGAGAGAAGCCGACGTCTAAATTAACACGTCTGCTGCAAAATTAAAAGTTGCGGTTGCCCCTCTTTGATCTGCGTTTATCTGAGTGTGCGTCTCCATGTGTGAGCGGCACATTCAAAGCGCCCGTAAAAAAATAAAGAAAAAAAGTGAATTCATCTTCTGACCGCTTTCTTGTGGCGTGCGGAGACACAACACGTTTACTGTATATTGACACTCGTCCTGGCTCGGTCAGGCCGACTTTTTAAGAAAAAACCAGGAGAGTTTGTTGGGAACCTCCCTGCACTCGGGGAACAGAGACAGACTGTGCCACTGTGGTTTTCAGTCTGTGAACACGTGTGTGTGTGTGTGTGTGTGTGTGTGCCTTGATACTCTCAGTAAAGCTGTGTTTTCTGCCACTGCAGCACATCGACTTAAATGCAGCTGAGGTTGGTTTTGTGATACTCTTTTTCATTTTTTAGGCCCATCTTCCAGTGCGGAGGCCACCTGGTCACAGACTCGGGCATCGTGGCCAGTGAGGGATTCCCGACTCCCTACAAACCCAACAGTAAATGCACCTGGTACATCACTGTGAGTCCTAAAAATCACCTCGACATCACACCAATCCAAACTTAACGTGTCCAAAAGGGGCTGCAAAGGGACCACATAGATGTTTTTAGGATCCTGTGTTTTCCAGCTCCTCTTGATTAAAGATGCAAGAAAAAATCAAATTGCTTAAATATTGCAATATTATGTTTTGCGAAACTGTATCGATTCTCAAAAACGGAACAGATTTTTACAGTTTTTATGTCGAGCAAAAGCCCTGGCAGGATGCATTGTTTTTGGGTTGTTTTTCTGTTGTCTTGTGAAAGCGATCTTGAGAACGCCTGAAGGGAAATTTTCAAATTTGACACAAACGTCCGCACACGCTCGAGGGCGTACTGATAAGATTAAGGGTTAAAGGTCATTATTACCTTGCATCTGTTTCATTTCGTGAACACTATCTCAAGAACACCTTGAGGGAACCCTATATTTGTCCTTTCAGCATTTTTTTATTTCAGTTTTTATTTGTATTTTTCATTTCCGCATATGTTCTTCAATTAATTTTTTTTTAAAATTTTTTTAGTTCCTTCAGCATTTTTCCCTTTATTTAGTTGTTTCTGCTCATAATTATTTTTTGTCCTTTTAGTATTTTTCCCTTTATTTACCTAACCTTTGTTTAAATTTGTCCTTTCTTTTTTTTTTAAAAAAAATTCCTATATTTATTTACATGTCTTTTTTATACATATTTTTATACACTATTTTTCTGTTTTTATTTATTTTTATCCTTTCAGCAATTTTTAATTTATTTTTTCTTGTATTTATTTACATTTTTTTAAATATATTTATTGACATTTGTGTCATTTTTGTCCTTGAAGCATTTTTTCTTTTATTTAGTTATATTTATTTTATTCATTTTTTTTCCTTTCAACATTTTTCTTTCATGTATTTGTGCATTTATTTATTTACATCATGTTAAAAATGTACTCCAGTATGTACCTACAAATTTGTTTATTTTACGATACTTGGTCATTTTAGTCCTCCGTATATTAGGCCTACTTACTTAGCATTTTTTATGTTTCTCCCTAAAAATCACTTACATATGTAAGAATATCTTTGATATTTTCACTATAATTTTAAATTTAATTCTGCTGCTTTTGAGTTTAGTAGGTCAAAAAAACGTCCTTTAAAAAAATCCAAAAACTTTTCTGTAATCGAGGAGGGAACATCGAGATTCAACATTTTCACTCATAATCTTTTATGTCATCTGAGTTAGTGACAGTTTTCTAAAACCTTTTCCTGAGAGCTTCTCGTGTCGCCGCCTGCAGGTCCCCGAGGGTCATGTGGTCATGCTGTCTTTCCGCCTCTTTGACCTCGAGGCCGACCCCACCTGTCGCTACGACTACCTGGACGTCTACAACGGTCACACCCGCCTGGTGCAGAAGCTCGGCCGTTTCTGCGGGACGTTTCGGCCCGGCGCCCTCATCGCCACCTCCAACACCATGATGTTAGAGATGGTGTCGGACGAGGCCACGGGAGGGCGAGGCTTCCTCGCCGCCTTCAGCGCCGGGAAGCCTCACGTGGAGGGTGAGGACGTGTAGTCTAGAGGAACGACATTTTGGTTATTTTAACTTTTTTAAATCAGGGTTTTACGTTTTTTTACCAAAAAAAGAGAAAAAAAATTGGCAATTTATTTTCCTTTAAATTTTTTGGTGATTTTTTTAAAAAATATACTTTGACAATTTTTTTTTGTCATTTTAAAAGAACAAAAAACAATTTTTTTAATAAAAAATATCTTAATTTTTTCTTTATTTCAAACTTTTGGGGGGGGATCTTTTTGGTGTTCTTTTACAGAAGTAATTTGGGCATTTTTAAAAAAAAAAAATCTGATTTTTTTTTACTGCCTTTTGTTTTCTTTGAAAAATGTTTTGTGATTTTTGAAGAAACATGTCTTTGAAAGCCGCACGTTTTTTTTTTTAAAATGTCCTTGCACTCATGATGTATTATTCAGGTTTGTGGAACAAAATTCCATGACTTTTCCAAAACTTTTCCAGATTTGGAAATGGCTATTTGCAAATGGTTGATTTTCCATGACTTTCCAGGTTTTTCTTGAGCATATGAGCCCTATTTTATGGTCAGAAACGATATCACCAGAATCCTCTCTGAAATAAATAAGTCACTACAATCTGTCAGGTTTATGGGAGTTTTTTAGGATCTCCCCTAAAAAAAAACCCAGAATTACTCCGAAATGACAAAATGACTGTCCCTAATTTAAGCCTGGTGTATTCACGTCTCCTCTTTTATTCCCACAGAGAACCAGTTCTGTGGAGGACGTCTGACCAAATCTCAAGGCTCCGTCAAGACGCCCAACTGGCCCAACTCTAATTACCCAGCAGGCATCAGCTGCTCCTGGCACATCTCTGTGGAACCAGGAAACGTGAGGGAGTCATACTGCATCTTCAATTTCTTACTATGTACCATAAACGCAGCTTTTAAAGGAAACTTCACTAAACCGATCATTTGTGTATCTATAGAGAATAATAATAATAATGATAATAATCATCATCAT
>NW_024629806.1:0-4397 GCF_008729295.1 Plectropomus leopardus
GATAATAATAGGCTAATACATTTTTTTAAAATGGAAAAGAACAACTTAAATGTTTTTTTTTTATAACTTCACAGAAGCCTACTTAAAGTATGCACTGTGCAGCTGTATTATCTAAGAAAATACAAGTATCAGATCGGGACTCTGAATGGGCAGATACTCAATGTCAAATGACTCAGATCAGGAACAAAAAAGCATCATGGGACATCCCTATCAAAATCATTATACAGAAAGTATGTGATTGAATCGCTGGTGAGGTCATTCCCTGCTTTATTCCCATTTCTCCTTCTGTTTTTCCCCATTCTCTTTCCTTCCCATCACTTATCTCCCTCTCTCCCCTGTCCTCTATACCTTTTTTCTATAGAGCCATCTGGGCAATGTTCTGGTGGACATGAAGCTGATCGATATAAAGGACACTCTGCCTGTGGGTTTCATCCCCATCCAGGAGACTGTTGACACTCGTAAGTAATCTGGTCTGATAAAAAGGCACTGCAAGCATCACTGAGTGGCAACAGTGTTGGTCTGAAAGTGATTACAATTAAATCTTTAAATGCCCCAAAAAGTCGGGCCCAATAATAAGGACTGCTGTATTAGTCTGCTGAGAACCTCTCTGACAGTAATGTGTAGTTAATGAGAAAACTGTTGACAGTGGAGTGACTTTAGTCTTTCTGTCTGTCGTTTGTGTGTCCCGCAGAGGAGCAGGCCTTCAGGAAGAGGCGGCTCTGCATCAAATTTATTCCACGGGACTCCACAGAGGCAGCCATCTGTGACATCCGCATCCTGGGACGCTCCAAGCAGGCCCCGCCTCAGTACACATTTATAGGGTAAGCAGCTTGGGATCCAGTGATGGAATTAAATTACTCAAAACAAGTTTTGCTTTTGATTTTAGCGGTAAAAATTAAAGACAAACTGAATTTCCCTTCTGTTAATATAGTAAACAGAAATTCCCTTGTGGGGTTAAAGTGAAAGCTGTAAACGTGTCTTTAACACCAGAGGCTGCAGTAATTTCACAAAACATATTTACATGAATTAATTTTTTTTCATATCTTTAGCAGTATGCAGCATGACTGTATCAGTAACAGCTTTCAGTGTGTCTACATCACCTGCACTCGTCTATAATAGTTACACTGAGGGTTTAGAGAACAGCATAACTTCTTCGACAGCTTCCAACAGCCCACCATCACTCCAAGTCAGAGAACGAGTGAAATCAAAGCAGGGCAGTTGGACTGGGGCACCAGGCTGCCAAATCACTAAATCTGCCCCTGATGATAAGGAGAGCAGTTGGATGAGAGGTCTGTCACTGCCTTGCTCCCAGTTTGCTCTGATGGATCTAACAATCAACTGTGTGATCAGCCAGGTGTGATTGTTTTTATTAGGCCCACTTTTTGTCACTCTTTAAAAATAGTAAAATTAATTACTTGGGCTCAGATACTTTGGCTCGGACAGGAATGTGTGGCACGAGCTTTGCTCTAGTATCCAAATGTGCACAGTCTGTATTCAGGTATGTTTCCTAAAAACAAAACAATAACTATTTTTGCACTTTTTCAGTATTCACTGCTGTTGGATGTTGGGGGGGCCCTTACCCCCGGTCCTCCGTGGAGATTACGCGCGTGGTAGGGGGCTCTAAATTGGGGGCTCTAATCAGGAGAAATGCGGGAGAGATATAAAAAGAGAGATAGAAAAAGGGAGGTATCCCGGGAAAATTGGGAGGGTTGGCAAGTGTGCTTCTACCTCCTAAGGAGAAAGATACAGTGTTCAATTCAAATGGAATTTCTTTTGTTTAATGAACATAAGGAGGCCCCATCTACCAGATCCGGTCAGCTGACCTTAAAGGAAAGATCAGGTCATAGAAATCAACAAAAATCATGGTGTTCGTGAAATTCAGTAGTCCCAACTCACACCTATCACCCTGTCTGAGCATGATATCATGAGAGCTTTTAACTGTGTGGACACAGGGCTTGGATGAGACAGTATAAGGGAGATACACCAGATACACCAGGCCAGTACTGCGAGGCTCAGGAGGAGGCCAAGGGGATCCTATATGAAGACGTGCCTCACACTCCCAATCTATTATTCACTGTTAAAGTCTTTCTTTCTTTCTCTGTCTGTCTGTCTTTCTTTCTTTCTTTCTTTCCTTTTTCTTTTCTTTTGTTTTCTTTTTTAATGCACCAAGGAAGGACAGTATTTATTTCATTGAAAATAATTTTTGATGGTTTCATGTGACTAATAAATTGATGGACTAATAGTACTAATGAGATTGTGAGATGAAACTTGTACACAAATCTTGAGGCAATGGAAAAAAAAAAATGAAGTTGACATGCTTCATGTTAAGATGCAACTTTTCTATATTATCTGAATACATTTTTCAGCTCTTTCGCTCATTAATATTATTAACTTTTTTTAACAGAGAGCTCAACAACATGGGAATCTGGTATCGCATGGGGAACGTACCTCGGGCCCAGGACTCCGCACTTGCACCAACCACCAACAACATTCAGAATGTGAACTCCTCCTCCAGCTCAGCTCCAGCAGTTGCAGCAGCTTCTATGCCCAAGTATGTCTGCTCTAACAATCTGTTTGTATGTGTGTGACCTCACAAACATTTAATGTATCCTCACTTTTCGAGCTAGCTTACATGCATCCTGCATTTACAGACATGGCTAAGAGACACTCTACTCCACTCGTATAAAAGGAAAGAGGATGTTCACTGTACTAAAAAACATTGCCTAAAGGGAAAGGAAACAGATCTATCTTTAGACCACAGTGAAGTAGAAAAAGGAGACACTTTCAGACAGAAAAAAAAAGAAAAGTAGTGCTGTTGAAAAAAAGGAGGAATGTTGTCTGCTGTAGAGTTATGGTACATTAATTCTCGAAATATACATTGTGTTCTTGAAACTACCAAGGTTGCATGCCACAGTCACCAATCCCATTCGAACTGGCTCCATGGGCAGAACTTCATGTTAAAATTTCATGTGGTTTGATGACATGTACATGTAATACAGTGGGTTGCTGTATGTTGAGCATAAGAGGAAATGTTAGTGATTGATTAGGGAAGTCCCAATCATGCTTTTTGCTCCAAATCGCAATCTGATTTATTTGATATTGAATATCTGCTGAAACTGAGCCCTGATCAGATACTTGTATTTACCTGAATAATACCGCTGTTTAAAAAATGACCAATAAACCTGCTTTCTACTTTCTACATACCTCAGGTACTTTAAAGTTATTTAAATCAATCAAGTGTATACACTTGACTGTTTAATAACTCTACAGTGCAATAGAAACAAAATGTCTGCGTCCAAATAGGTTTTTTATTTTTATTTTATTTCAGTAAACCAAATAAAAATGTTTTTATATTTCTCTTATCTCAATAGTGCTGCATTTGTTTTCAACAAAATAACAGAGTAAACAAAGTAAAATGTGTCTTCAGAAATTGCTTTCACATCCACTCAGTGCAGCATTGTATAAAAGTACAGAACATTATCATTATAATAATATAATCACAATTCCACAAGTGTTATAGTAGTAGTATAGTAGTGTTACAGCAGAATTCTAACATTATCAGTCACAAAAAAACAAAAAAATGATCACTATTCTGCTTATTAAACCAAGATTGTACAACTTGTTCATTAAAAATGATCAATAAAAATGTCAGTTCCACTTAAAGTGGTGAAGCAGCTTCAGTTGAACATGAAAAAAATCAGTTAATACTTATTGAAGTAGCAGGATTACAATAAAACCGGAATATCTGCAGCAAATCCTGTTCTTCATTTACCACACCTGCATAACTGCGGACATAAACAAAAGATTTGGCAGGACACATGCTCAAAATAACTGATCCTGATTAAAATATGTGTTGATTGGGCCTGATACCGATCCTTCCAATCCGATTGGAACATACCTATAATGGATTCCTTATAGGCTCTCAGCTTGTGGTGAAAGTGAAGGCAGGAGAGAAATCAATACACTCGAAGAGCCATGTCCTGCAGTCCATTCCTCTGTACCAGCTCCATGTTTAACCCTCATGTTTTCCTCTAGTTTAATAACATTATTTAACCTTGGGGTTAATCTGACCTCAGCAATTTAAACCTCCAGAAAATGATTATAATCAAAATTGTTGCCCAGGTTTATATTTCAGGTACATACAGTTTCTTTGCTGACTACCTAAATAGCTCTTTAAATGAAATATATTTAAAGCCTTACATTGTTGGAAGGTAATGTATCTGCTGGGCAGTGTTGGGCAAGCTACTTTAAATTAGTAACTTAGTTACAGTTACTAGTTACTTCTTTCAAAAGTAACTCAGTTACTTTAAGTTACTCGTTACTTCCAAGGTAACTAGTTACTAGGGAAAGTAACTTTTTTTTTTTACTCTAAATTATCTTATTAATGCACACACTTT
>NW_024629807.1:0-1943 GCF_008729295.1 Plectropomus leopardus
ATATATATATATAAATGTCTATTTTAGTGTCTGTGATACCTGTCGTTGAGCTCATGTGTTCCTGTCGCTGTAGTTGTGTATTTGCTTGTGTGTGTGTGTATGTCCATGCAGTTAATTTGGGCTGGCGACTCTGTGACGGCCTCACACCCTGTCACAGCAGCTCTTCATCCTCCTCTGCCTCCACCTCTTCCTCCCTTCCGCTCACACCACCAGCAGGGCGATTATAGCCTCGCCACCCTGTTTACACCTTACCCGCCACCAATTAGCTTTGACACCCGAGCTGTCATCCTGGGGCGGGGGGGTGGGTGGGTGTGGTGGAGGGGGACAGATTTACACCCTTGGCCACACTGTCACAGCCTTACCTGTGAAAAGATACACAGAGAGGGATGAGGGCTGAGCAGTAGGAACACTCAGACGACAATATTTAGTGCAATTACTTTTGATTTTCTATATATTAAAACAACATTTCCTTCAGTTCTTCTGCTATGTAATTCATATTTTCTCATATAGTACAGTGCATGTAGTAGGGCATGAAATTGTAAAGTAAGCCATGAAAAAAAGAGAAAATCATATGTGATCTACCAAAATACAGACGCAACAGAAAAAAAAATTAAAAAATCAATGAAAATAATCACTCAGAAAGTAGGAATCAAACCTGTACTGTATGTGGGTGTTAGAAAGTGATTTCAGTGTCACAGAGTTTTATCGAAAGCTGACTCTAATTCCATCCAGAAACAGTCACTCAGAGCACTGCCACTCTCAATTTGACAGTTTTATTAGTTGATTAGACATGCGGAAAAAAAATGTAAATGGATCCATATAAACCTGATATGCTCGTTTTGATCTACCAGTCTTCACCAGACATTAAAAAGGCAACATAATAAAAAAAGTTTCTTAAATAACTTAAAAGTGATTGTGGCATGTGTGGTATTAAGCACCAAAAACACTTGATTGGGTTTAGAAAAACTTGTAATAATAACTATGTTTGTCACATAAGGGACGTCAGTGCATCGTAAAGTGACACAAGTATGTCACATAACATAATATAACCACATGAAAGATGTAGGTTCATTCAACACATTCTTATTCCAACTCCACCTGTATCGCCACTTTGCAGTGGATGCTGCCTGTGTGCGTAACATGCAGACACGACAGAAATAAAAGTAAAATAAAAAAAATTTAAAAAAAGAAGGAATAAAGAAACATAAAACATCAAACAAGACTTTTATATCATCATCATAGGAATTATACATAGAATTTTTTCCCCTTGCTTTTCTTTGTTTTTCCCTTGAAATCTTTTCCTCTCTTTTTTTTTTAAGAAAAAAATTCTAAATCTATTAATTTCATTCTATAGTACACAATTTCTTACAAAGTTGCTTATTGCCTTTTTTCCTGATGTTTTTGAAGAAAATCAAAGAGAATAGATTTAAATACTTACGGGAAGTGATGTCACCCTGGGTTTCAAAGGGTTAAAAAAAAGCAGGTTTTAAAGAAAATTCTAGCTTTATTACTTTCCTTGAATGGGTCTTTATGGATATAATCTGCAACTCTGTCTCTCTGTATACTGTATACTGTGTGTGTATGTGTGTGTGTGTGTGTGTGTGTGTGCGGAGGCGCAGCACACACAGAGGTGAGTGTGGTCCACTGTGTGAAGGGGCGGGACAGAGGGCTTGGCCTGGAGCACAGCTTTGATTAATGGACACGCACACACAAACACACACCATCATCCCTCCTCTCTGTCCCATCCGCGGGTCATGTCTTTTTAACCCCTGTAATCCAATGACACACACACACAAACACACACCTGGGCCAGCCCTGCATGGAACAGCCAAGCTGTCTTTTTACACAGGGGAGAGGAGCAGTAACCTCACGGCCGCACTGATGCTCCACTCAAACATTAGCTAAAACAGGACAATGGCGACTCTGTGTTTGTGTGTGTGTGT